>NC_091745.1:2926211-3018711 GCF_043380555.1 Nothobranchius furzeri | reverse complement strand
TTGGTCACTTTGCACTGAAGCATCAAACTCAAGTTGAGAGAGCTTTTATAAAGTAACGGATGAGGGCAGAGGGAGGGGAAGAACAAACACTGCTGTGAATGAGAACATACTTCAGGGAATAGCCTGTTACAAGACAGTCAAACAGCGACACCGACAGTCAGACCCCTGCTAAAAGGTCTGCTAGTGAAAATATGGAGCAAACAGAACATAAGAGGAAATAAACACTTCTTTAAAACATGAAAAAAACTGAAAACATCCGAATGTGTGATCAGACCCCACAAAGTGTAAATTATCAGCCCACTCCAGCAGAGAGCCTGTATCAAGAACAAGATTAATGTCCAATGTGCACCAGTTATATGAATGACCTCTGTCTGAAAGTGATGCTGAAGGCCGAGTCTGTGCTAGGCATGATAGGATTTAGATTCCCTATACATGACCAGTGGGTGGGAATGTGATGGGAAGTAGGTCAGTCACTTGACGGATGTGGACCTCCTCCGGACCGAAAGCTCATCGCTCGGCTGTAGTTATATAAAAGACAGCTGAATGTCTTGAACTTCATTATTAAAGACCAGCCACATCAGTAAGTTATAGATACGATTTCAACACTGATGTTAGCTGTAACTCCTTAAAATCTCTGGATAAAAATAGACCCCATGTACCCAAAGCAAATGCAATTTTTAAATTTCCTCTAGCAAAAATCACACATGCAAGAGGTCCAACTTCAGTTCATAAAATAAAAACATGCCAGGAAGCAAAACTGCAACCACTAAACAAAATGGCTGTTCTCAGTCTGAAAGCCATGTGTCCAAAAGATTCATCTTTAACAGTAAAGACTTTTAAAGACTGATAAGAAAAATATTTAGATATTTATATAATTTTACTGAGAGATAAAAAAAAAGTTAAAAATTATATTTTGCTTGATGTTTAGAAAAGTCAAACCTAGCAGGCTGTGTTGACCTCCAAGATGCACTGAGCAACAGAGGTAAATGTCTGTTTTTCTGTTTTGTGTAAATAAGTTTGCGCACATCATCAATCACAAAGCCACAAATTGAGCTGCAGAATGCTAAATCCAGCAGCAAAAGCTGGTGATAAGTGCTTGAAATGCACTTCATGACACCTTCTTTATTCCTGCCAATCTCTGCAGCACAGAGACATCTATTCAGCATGGACAAGGCCAGACAGCTCTAAATCCTTCACTATTAGAGCCAAACTGATTTAATCCAGATATGTACAGTTTAAATGTCAGTGATGACACAACTCTGTTGCTATGCTCAAACACAACACACAGGAGCTAAGCTAAAACTATCACCCTGAACCACACACACACACACACACACACACTTCTGCCTTCTTCCTCCTCACCTTTTTCATTCACCACCACTGACATGTATAATCATCCACATCCCTGATAGGTTCATTTTTAAACTTGCCTCGAGGAAAGGATGAGCTGTTGTATCCTGTTTGATTTAATACTTCTGGCTTGCTGTGTATGTAAATTTGTAGATGTGTATCCCCGTTATCTGCAGTATCTCTCAGTCTCTTTCCACATCTGTGTGTGTTTGCTGCCAAAAAGTAACCTGATATTAGAAATGCTTTGATGCTGGCTGCATGTTAAAAACACGATGCTACCTGTTCTCTCTTTACCCAAACGATCTCTCTGCAGACGCGCGTGGAACAGGTAGCTCTGTTGATAGATCTTGTTTTGCCTTTTTTCAGTTGTAGGCTGGTCTGCAGAGTTTCATGACAGCCAGAATGGCTTGTTTCAACACTCAGGTCTCACAACACAATGTGGTGCTTCAGAAAAAGCCTCGGAAACTAAAAATACAGCACACGCCATTATCCTGGCTACTAAGTGGCACGTTTTCCATCATATCAGCTACAGAAGAACTGTGGTCATCCAGTGAGCCGTACTGACCTCCTGCTGGTCCAGAGCTTGACTGTTGTAAGGTAGAGCAAAGTCACAGTCTGGTATGTGGTTTATGCAGTAGTTGGCAGCAGCCTGCGGGTCTTCCACAATTAACAGCTGCTGAATATCTCCCTGGAATAATAAATAAAAAAGCACCCCATCAGTGCAATGACAAACTAGGTGCTGCTGCAAAGTGAAGAGACTTTATGAAAGAAGCTTGAAACCAAACCTGAAATATTTACAGTCTGCTACACCAATGCACTGCAGCAGGACAAGCACTAATACACAAACAGACGTTGTAGACATTTAAATGCACATGGCACGATCACCCAGAGTTGTTAGGGATTACACAAGAGTTAAAAAGCCACCCCACCCCGTCAGGACCTTTAATTTCTCACCATACCCTGCAGGCGTTGCCAGAGAATATTTACAAACATGTGCAGAGACAGCAGCGCTGCACCCTGCAGCACTGAGCCCAGAGCCTCTGTCGGCTTCTGAGTCTTTACACCCAGCATCTCCACCTAACAACTTCTTTTCTCTGGCGATGAAAAGAAACCAGAGGAAAAATTAAGATGCTTGTCAAGAACAAACATAATCATATTTGCCTCGCGTCATTATTACGTAAATATTACATGATTTTTATGTATTACATGAACAGTGGCTTTGATTGAGCCAACTGAATACTCTTTATTTGGTGTGAACAATAAGAGTTAAAAATGTTAATAACAGCCAGTGAGTTTAGATTAAAGTGCATTTAGATGAGTTTATCTGTCTTTTTGTACTTCACAAAATGAATAAAACATGTGAAGAAATAAAAAAAAATCCTTTAAATCTGGAAAACCTGACCAACAAGCTGTAGAAATAATTGTGTCAAACAAAAGCTTCAGGATTTTGATTAAACTACAGAACCCAACCAGTGTCGGTGATAGTTCATTGTAAACACACTTCCAGGTGAATGGTATCCAGGGACACCAGGGCAGCCATCTGTGATAAATTAGGTTTGATTAATTGCTTGATTTTGTGTTAATTGTTGTTCCATTGTTATTTTTATTGCCTGAAGCATCCAGAGGTGAAATAAAACACACAGATCATTTCTGTGTTTAAAACACAAGTTCATATCAGCGGTGCATGTTTCAACCACTGCACAACATCATAAACCCTGAACGGGCATTCAGATTTATGCCTTAATGCATCGAACATGAAAGGATTTGCTGTCCCAGGTATTCTTGCTGTTTTGGTCAAAGGTCAGAGTCAAGCTGAGGAATCTATTGTGCTTTAGGAGGAGAGACAAAGGGGAAAGAAAAGCTAAAGGGAGCTAATCCAAACTAATCTCATCTCAGTTTGAGATCAAAGCCAATCATTATTCTTCCTTTTTTCTTGCCTGGGGGACTCACTCCTCTGGTTTTAACCTGATGTGCACACCATCATTTCCTGATTAGGGCAGAGCAAGGACATCTAAAGAAGATGCATCACCTGAATTCAGACCTCAGGTTTGTGTGCAGATGCTCAACAGTGTTTCAGAGTGACAGATGGGCTTTTTTCCCCTTTTTGACTGCGATAAGGTTTAAAAGCAAACCAGCAATCATCCTATCACGCAAAACTGCACCTCACTTTGATCAGATCTGACTTATCTCGTACCTGATGCAGATGAAAGAGCAGCTTGATTTTATGTTACTTATTTGTCTGAAAATGTAGTCTAGAGATTGTAGAAACGTGGTTTATTAAATAAACCTACAATTTTGTTTATTTCCACACTAATAATCTGCTACTTTGTCTCAGCGTGTCTACACCACTAAGCCATAGATTTTCTATACTGTTTACACTGACTGAGACAGAAATCCTTCACGTTCCCAAATAAATAAACTTTTGACTGGATCTGTGCAGATCTTAGCCGTGTGCACACAGCAGCCCATAATACGCGCAAACAGGCAGTGTTGATGTTTGCTTTGCTGCAAAAACAAGAGTGATGCGTTTGAACAGCAAGCTTCTGTGGTCATTTGTAGGGAATCTGGAAGCAATAGGCACATTAGTGACTGACCACAGTCAGCCATGCTCCCACGCTGAGCTCCCATGGCAGGAGAACAGGGTCGGATCACTGCTCTTCCCCAGAAACGGGGCCTGGGAACAGAAACCCAGAGGTCAGCCTGCTTGACTTCTCTCCCTCCATTGCCAGCATCATCTAAGGTGTGCAATGCTCATCCACAAATATAGCGTCAACATTCAGAGATGTACAGTATATGAGCAGAATAATGTCAAAATGTAGGGAAAAAAGCTACATTCAAGTGAAAACTAATGATTAAAGCATTCTTCACTCCCCTCACAGAAAACAACAGTTACTGCATTACCACAAAAATGCACAAACTGGTGTGAAAAATGATGTTGATGATAGATTATAGAGATCAACTAATGGCTATTAGTCATCACTGTAAATCAGACGTTATCCTTGCCGTGACTCTTCACACAAGGCGAAGAAGAAGGGCATTGGGAGGGATCTGTGAGCTGTGCGAAAGAAAAAGAAAACATGTGCTGGCCACAGTGACAGGGAGACCTCATTTCATAACTCGAGAGGGAAATAAAACATCATAAACTGGAAAGTGCCTACAAGCGTGAAGGGTGGCTTTAGGACGCATATAACAGGACATTTATAAGTTCTCTATGTATAAAATACCCAACAGCTAAAGGTTTTCATCGAACTTCGAGATCAAGGAATGTTTTTTTATTTTTTTAATGAAATGAACAGGAAAAGTTTATTTTACTCCATTAACCTTGTAAAGATAGTTAGGAAACAAACAATTAATATAAAGCAGCACAAAAACAAATCAATTATTTGAAAGTATAAGTTTCAGAGCTGCAGCAGGTAAACCGCCGTTATCAGTCCAGTTTATAACAATGCATCAACTATATTTTGTAAAGTACATTTCTGAGTCATAAAACTGAACATCTATTGCTTTGCTCTATTTTTCCATTTATTCTGTGATCCACAAGTAAGAAGACAATGAGCCCTGAGGACATGGAAGGGGAAGGGGCTTGAGCTGATCTCAATTTCATGCTGTTGGTGAGAGATTTACTGGGGCCCCACTGGGAATGACAATTGAGAAGAGGTCGAGTATTGTCACGGGAAGTAGAGAATGACTGACAGTAAAGGTTATAGGAACCGGAGACAGTCCAACAGTTTGGTCCGATTCTTTCTGTGTGACCTTTGGATGTATTCTCGTGAACACCTAATGCTAAATGATTAAAAGTGTCTCTCTGCTTTAAAGCAAGTTAAATGGTCAGATAAGTCATGGAAACGCCCTAAGAGGGTTACAAAGTGTCAACTTGTTTCTGCTTATAAAAAACAGCAGTGAGGTTTTATCATTAAAGAGGGTGAGCCACTGCAAACATTCAATCAATGTTGCTAATGTTTTAATGGAACAATGGCCTTCCATACTGCATTACATAAAGTCTCTGCCGTCATCATGGGTGGTGAGACCGGGCATGTCTGAACAGCAAATTCACTCCTCCCTCTCCACCTGAAGCATCTCTTTCTCCTCACGCCTTTTATTCATGTTGCACCTGATTGACAAAGGCCCCCGTCACCTTAAATCCCAAACGAGTTTCATTAGAAATAAAAAATGGCTCCGAGCGTTTATAGAAAAGACAGATTTCTGCTTCTTACGTTACAGTTTTTCTGACATTGGTCCCACATTGGCTGTTTTGTACCGCATGATGATCTGTATGATCATACACACAGGTTTTGTAAATATTTACACTTTTGGGATCTGGTGAAATTTTAAAAATAAGCAAAGCTTGTAACTTGTGCAATCACTCCTCACTTCCCATCGCCCTGTTTCTCTCTAGACTACTACAGAATAAACACACGTTTTAAATCACATCGCTAACCAACAATGAACCCACAATTGATGACAGCTATACAATTTGGCAAAGTCAAACGCATTATTCTTTCTATCCGACCTGTCAGTTTTCTTAAAGACAATGAAAACTATACAAAAGAGAATGAAACAACAGGAGGACTTTGAAATGACCCGTTAACGGGTTTGAGATGCTTTCATAATGCCAAACCTCAAAAACTTCTTCATCCAGCAGCCGTGTTCCAAAAACCGTGACGCCGTCTGTGCTGACAGCAACATCGTCCCCTCGGAGCAGATCCAGGGTCTCTACCTTCTCACAGTCCAGGTAAAGGCTCACGGTCTTGTCTTGCACACTAAAAGCAACCCTGTGCCATCTGATAGAATAGAGAGTTAGAAGATTAGTGTGATGAAGAAAATCGTAAAAACACAGAAGCAAGAGAGTTTGTGTTTCTCACTGGACTGCGACTGCTGCCGACAAATTGCAAACCGCATGTCCACAAGAGTTTTCAAATTTCACAAAACCTCTCAACGTTTCTGACGCGGGTCACTCTCTGAAAACCATCTCACACCCAAACACATTTTAAAAACGTGAGGCAACTTTGAGAACAGTCGGCGATCAAACATCACATACAATTTGGAAAAAGACATTTTTTAGAACGTTTGTATATTTTCTCATAAACTAGTGTCCAGCTAGCCACAGCCAGCTCTCTCTCTCCTGATAATAACTTTTTGTTTTCATTGACTTTTGCTGTGCTAATGCTAGTTTATCCGTTTAATTATAGATCCACTAGAATAAATACAATAAAGTTTATCTTTCACCAAATACAATATTTACTAAGACATCACAATATAACTATAGACACATTACTTGTGTGTGTGTGTGTGTGTGTGTGTGTGTGTGTGTGTGTGTGTGTGTGTGTGTGTGTGTGTGTGTGTGTGTGTGTGTGTGTGTGTGTGTGTGTGTGTGTGTATGTGTGTGTGTGTGTGTGTGTGTGTGTGTGTGTGTGTGTGTGTGTGTGTGTGTGTGTGTGTGTGTGTGTGTGTGTGTGTGTGTGTGTGTGTGTGTGTGCCTGCTCTGTCTTCTCGATCCCCAGTGAGTCGTGGAGGATGGCTGCTTATACTGAGCAAGGATTCTCTGGAGGTTTCTTCCTGTTAAAAGGGAGTTTTCCTCTCCACTGTCGCTGCATGCTTGCTTAGTATGAGGATTGCTGTATAGTCACTGACACTAGTCAGTGACTTGATGCAATTTGCTGGGTTCCTTATATAGGAAACATTATTTCTGATTGGCTTAATGAACTGTGAATTGGAATGTTTATTATGTGAAGTGCCTTGAGACGACTCTTGTCGTGATTTGGCGCTCTATAAATAAACTTGAATTGAATTGAAAAACTGTTGCAGCCTTGTGAGATACTGGCTTGTCTTCTTTCACAATCCTCACAGTTACAAGTTTGCCTCATATTCAAGTAAGCCAAAGATTAAAAACTTAAATACATAGAATAACTCCTCTGATAGAGCAAGCACTCAGCACCGGTCAAGCAGACTGAATGATAATAGCAGAGATGAACTGTGGATATTTGAGGTTCCCCAGAGAGGTTTATCAAGTCTTTGAAACAAGTAGTCTGGCGAGCCATCTATACATGTGTATAAACACTCACTGGCCATTGTATTGGGTACACCTGTCCAACTGCTCGTTAACGCAAATGACTAATCAGCCAATCACATGGTGGCAACTCAGTGCATTTAGGCATGTAGACATGGTCAAGATGATCTGCCGCAATTCAAACCGAGCTTCACAATGGGGAAGAAAGGTGATTAAAGTGTCTTTGACGCTGCAGATCTTCTGGGATCGTCACACACAACCACCTCTAGGGTTTACAGAGAATGGTCCCAAAAAGGGAAAATGTCCAGCACCTTACAAGTAGCTGCTGGCCTTGCCGCACAAGCTCACTCAAGAAAAAAAGAATCGTGTTTTTTCAACGATGTCAGATTTATATTTTTTCAATGATGCCAGAGGTCAGAGGAGAATGGCCAGACCGGTTCAAGCTGATCGAAAGGCAACAGAAACTGAAATAACCACTCGTTACAACCAAGGTAAGCAGAAGAGCATCTCTGAACGTACAGCACGTCGAACCCTGAGGCAGGTGGGCTACGGCAGCAAGACCACACCGGGTACCACTCCTGTCAGCTAAGAACAGGAAACTGAGGTTACAATTTGCACAAGGTCACCAAAATTGGACAATAGAAGATTGGAAGGATGTTGCTGGTCTGATCAGTCTGGATTTCTGCTGCAACATTCAGATCGTAGGGTAAGAATCTGGCATTAACAACATGAAAGCATGGATTCATCCTGCCTTGTATCAACGGTTTGCGCTGCTGGTGGTGGTGGTGTAATGGTGTGGGGGGCATTTTCTTGGCACACTTTAGGCCCCTTATGTTTCCAGTACCCTGTTTAATCTATGTCATGAAGGATTACGGCAGTTCTGAAGGCAAAAGGAGGTCCAACCCGGAACTAGCAAGGCGTACCCAATAAAGTGGCCAGTAGCAAAACAATTTTTTTTAATCAACAACTGTCCATCTAGATATCTATATTTATATCATGTGCATATCAAATAAATAAAAGTCTGGCCCAAGCCTGTCAGGTGTTTAGAACAACAGCACTTATATGTCCTCAAACTACCTACTTTCCATCTGCCAGGTTGATCTTCTTGAAGATGGGATAAAGTTCTGGAGTGGGCTGTCCGTGCTGGTCCTCATACAGAAAGACAGGTGACCGACCCACTTCAAGGCCGAGCTGCTGGACCCCCTGGTCATCATAAACCGAAAGCAGGAAGGACTGGGAGCCCTTTTTAGCCCTAACTGTCGTCATCAGGGAGAAATCTTCAGGAAAATTGGATTCTGGATGAAGAGGAGAGAGGATGGGAGGGGAAGAGACGAGCAGAGAGAAGAGTTGTTAAGTCATAAAGAGCAAAGCACAGCAGGGAGCATACATTTTCATAAAACGAAGGCACCGCCCGCTGCCAGAGAGACCTAGATAAAGATAATGATGAAAAATATCGCTCATGAAAGCACTGAGTGCCCAAGAGACGTAAAAACAGTTTAGTCGTATTTCTTAACTCTTACTGAGAGAACAATCCTTCACGGATGGTATAAATTTTAATGCTTTCTGCCATTAAAAGAAATCTTCCAGTATTCCTTTGCTGTGGTGGACTGAGAGGATTTTCTGTATGCGGTCGTGAAGGAAAACAGTCTAGACAGTACCAGGGAATAGCTGTTTAGTGGGAGCGCTGAGCTGGATCTTTTTGATCTTGTAAGCCAGGTCCATCTCCTCGGTTCCCCTCCTGCTGGTGCAGAGACCAGCCTCCAAGGACACCCCCTCCATGTTCTCTGACAACCCAAGCACTCGCAGAACATCAATGGGATCAGCTGGGAATGGAAATGAAGAGAAAATGAACCATCTGTCTGCAGAAGTGGAGCAGATTGAGGAATCATTGAGTTCTGTTATTTTATACTCACAAATTTAGTTTAGCTTTACTAGATTATTTGTTGCCTTTTGTGTAATCTTGTCTCTACTTTCTATGAAAAACTCTTTAAAAAAACACTTATGACAGAGAAAAGCTTGTGATGTACTGACATTTTAATTTTATTGTGGCTTATTTCTGTCTGGCTCACTTAAATGCTGGTTTTTACTGAGCTGAAGAGCAGGATTTAGCATGGCTGGGAGCTGGTTTTAAAGTTTGGTGCCTTCCTGCTTCCTTTGATTTGGAAGAAACAAGCTCCTCTGAGATGTGGCGGCAGGTGGCCCGGCTTCTGTGGTTGTTATTATAGGATGGGGCGGTACGCTGTCTAACCCATAATCCTCCGGTAGTACACATGACAGCTGACACCTGCACACTGCTACAGTACAACACATCTGCATCACATTCATCATTATCTAAATCTAAACTTTGTCTCCGTGAATGAATTGTTTTGTGTAGAAAAATTACACAAATGTTTCCTAAATTTTCTATTTAATTCAAATAAAAGCATTAAAATGCACAGAAGTATAAATATGGTGAATTTGCTGGATTCTCTAGAATGTAAAGCAAAGGCATAAATAGTAACTTTAATTGCATGTCTGTAAACCAGACACATCAACTGTTTAGATGGGATTTCTAGTGAAAATACTCTGTGTACATAATCAAGTTCAATTCATTCTACTGGCCCCCACAGATATGAACCTTGTTTCAGTCAATAGTTTCTCTCATTCAGCTGAGTCTGTGCTTTATTTGCAGTCCGCAGCTCTTGTTATTAGATGTGTGTGGATGAAGAGCGTCGTGAGCATTAGCCAGGATCAGAGCTCCCACCAGCTGCTACGGAGCGCTGCTCAGCACGGCATTCCAGGTGTCTCAGACAAGGATCCTAAACTCAAATAGCCTCCTGAAGCTCTGGCTGCTCGGAGCTCGCCTTTTATTCTCCTTGTTAATTAAACATGTGGTGAGAGTTTACTATTGCCCAAACACTATTTGCAAAAATGAATGCATTACATTTTTTTCACCTTATTTATTTGCAAACCCCCCCCACCCATTGTGTCACCCCAATCAATGTTCAACCACATAAAGAAACGTAATTCCCAGTTGCATAATATCAATGGATTACTGAGTCAAACTGCATACAAATCATGAATAATTGGCTATGAGGTTGACAACACTCCGATAAACACCCACAGCCACTGGGTTTATTGCAAATGATGTCATCATCGCCCTAATCTACAAAAACGTCACAAATGCATGTCTTCCTGAAACAAGCAGCAGTGTATACGCCGACAACAGAACCAACTACAGATTTTGCCGTAGTGAATGTGATCATAAAGAAGGTTGTGTTATGAATGTTGTGGGGGTTTTGTTACCACTGTTTTTGTAGTTTTAACCAATACATTTGAATATAATCCCAAATGCAGGGTTGGTCATGGCGCACACACCAATATAAATGATTTCTTGTCACGGGTTATCCACGACATTACTTCACAAAACAATTCACCGATGAATACAAATGTATAGATCTATTAACTTTGAACACGTCTGTGTGGGGCTGGACAATAATTCAATAACAATAAATATCTATTGATAGATGTGTGGTGTGATAGAAGATAAATGGGTCAATACAAACTTCAATAAAAGGTTTTTTTTTATTTTAGATTAAAACTAGAGTCACTGCTTACTCCCAACCAACAGACACACTCCATCACCAAGCTCTTCCCTTTCAAACCAAAAAGACCGAACGTGACCTAAAGGTATGGCAGAGGATGCTTCTGACTTTCAGGAGAACCGCCCTCTCCACATTTAGAAAAATTGTGCATGAGCGAAAATACCCAGTTATCCTTGTGCACGCACTGCTTCCACGTAGCTGCTGGCCTCGCAGCACACGCTCACTCAAGAAAAGAAGAATTGTGTTTTTTCAACAACGTCAGATTTATACTTTTTCAAGTGCAGTTCCTTTTTTATTTCAATTTTGTACATTTTATTTTACGTGTTTCTTCTTCCACCTGTATTGTACTACTGCTGTCTGTCTACCTTTGCACCTTTTTCCTTGCCTGGCTTGTTTAGGCTGCAGTAGCATGATTCCCCCCCCCCCCCCCCCCCCCCCCCCGTGGGATCAATAAAGTATTTCCATTGGGATAAACTTCTCTGCTGATAACCACTAGGTTTGTTCTCCAATCAAACAAACAATTCTTCCCTGGAAAGTTAGAACATAATTGTAGTTAACTTCTTTTAACAGTAATCTGAAGTTAATTTCTCCAAATAGCATGCTGAACTTAAGCTTACCTGCAGAAAACCAACGACAGAAGTGTCTGTGGGGAGCCCAACCTTCGCTTTCAGCGCACATCATCTTGGAAAGGAATCTCCTAAAACACTCTGGTCTTGTTTCTCACTTCAGTGCCCATTCTCTTCTTATCATAGACTTCAAAGACAAATTTTCTCTTGTGACTTTCAGCCATTTTCAAAAGAACCCGGTGAGAATGGTGAGGTAGAGTGAATGGATGAAGGCGCGTATCGCTCTACGCCTAGCCTATCTAGCCTTTAAATGAATTCTTTCCTATGCTGCATCATCTCCACTGTAATCTGCGCTGTGACTTTGTCTTCTCCTTCAGCTCTTAACAGTAATTCCATTTGTGTGTACCGGTATTTAAATTTGTGTTTTTACGTGTTTTCATATCATGTCCTGATAATTGTAAAGCACATTGAATTGCCTCTGTGTTTGAAATGTAATGGTAAATGGTAAATGGCCTGTATTTGATATAGCGCCTTCTGGAGTCCTAGAACCCCCCAAGGCGCTTTACAACACAATCAGTCATTCACCCATTCACACACACATTCACACACTGGTGGGGATGAGCTACAATGTAGCCACAGCTGCCCTGGGGCGCACTGACAGAGGCGAGGCTGCCGAGCACTGGCGCCACCGGTCCCTCCGACCACCACCAGCAGGCAACGTGGGTTAAGTGTCTTGCCCAAGGACACAACGACAGCGACAGACTGAGCGGGACTCAAACCAGCAACCTTCCGATTACGGGGCGAGCACTTAACTCCTGTGCCACCGTCGCCCTGTGTGCTCTATAAATAAAGCTGCCTTGCCTTACACATAAACAGAATGCACAGGAAGTGAAAACTGACCCCGGAACGAGCATACACGAAGTATGTGTGAAAGCTTAACCAGAATGATTGACAGTTATGCGGACCAATGGTTCAGATGATCCACTCGGAAAAAAAAAGATCCTCCATTATACCTTTAATCAAGATGTTGCAGCAAGGAGTGGTGGAGGAAAGTGTCTCTAGAAAAGGTTACAGTAGTCACCAGCATGGTAATAATTAGATTGTACGAGTCTAACAATAAACAGACAACAGTTATTTGCTGAGTTTGCAGAGAATCGATAAAAACTAGGGGTGGGAATCAAAAACAGTTCTTGTTGAGAACTACTTCATACATACTTCCTAGGAATCGTTTGCCATTTTTGCAATCGATTCCCTTATCAATTCCTGTCAGCGCGAATGACATCACCACGCACGTTATGTAGCTTGTGCTGTGTAGCACACGCATTTACCCAGCCGGAAACATGGCGTCTAAGTAGCACAAAAGCTCGAAGGTTTCGTTATACGTCGTGAACACTCATCAAGGCGGGTGTTCAGCTCTGAGGAAAAGCAGCCCTACGTTGAATCCGGAAAAAATGAACATGCTGGTTTTTCAGGTGAAAATAATTTTTTATAAGCTGCATTTTTTTTCAAGTTGTTAATATTATGTGTGCAATGTTGTTATTGTTTTAGTAATTAAAATTGGGATATCTCCCACGCCTAGATACCAGGTACACTTGATTGTTTACCAGTAATAAACTGATGGTTATAAAGCAGAAGACCATGTGTAATTTTTTTTTGCTACCTATTGAACAACTCTGGATTTGATGAGGAATGGACTGATGGACAGAATCAACAATGGCACTGGTATTGATAAAAACATGTCAATTCCCACCCCTAATAAAGACCAAGTCTGGTAACACAATCGACTTGTTTTATCATAAAGTAATAATATGAAATTAAGCAAAAATTTATATTTATAGTTATCATTGAATATTGATATTGATCCACATGGTTTCTATAAATATGATTTTGTTCTATTTTGTCCATCCCTACTGTGCATTTTTGGTCTCTTCCTGTAAACTTTTTATTCCTAGGGTTAAAATCAGAATCTAAACACCAGAGTGTGACACAGCTCACTTATTCATTATTGTGTTGCTATTCCTGCAAGCAGTCAGCATTTTGGTGTCACTGATAAATGTACCGACATTTGGTTAAAGGTTTTGAATGAGGTCTGTTTGTAGACACTGTGGTGATGTGATGTTCCAGAAAATGCTCCAGTTCAGCAAAAAGTAACTTTAGGGTCCTCCTCTTGAGTCAGTCAGAGACTTTCCAACGTCTGCCAGGTGTGAAAAACTACATGAACGTATGAATGCAATGCATCAAAGATTAAAAGTTTTGTCGTTTTTTTGAGGTGATCTGAATTGTATCAAATATATAAATATTACATGCTTATAAATGATTGCTTAATAAAGGTAAAAAGGTGTAGTGGAATAAATCTACCTACATTTTCATTTTCAAGCTCTTTGTTTTGTTTTCTTGTTTTTTATTGGAAATCTTCCTGAGCTGCCTGTCTCCTCTCAGTCCGACAGAAAACACTTTGCCTTGCTTCCTACTTTTTCATTAGTTACTTTTGAACTAAGTAGATCAAAGGAATCTACCAACAGCAAAAACATTGGAGTATGCGCTGCGTGGCTGTGCCAATGAGGAGAAGCCACCAGAGTGTGGGCGATTAGCTCCACAGCAGCGGAGCGTGTCAGGCACAAATAGAGGACAGAAAGTACCAGAGAAGGAGTGGATATGAACGACCGTGTGTTAACTCTTTTACTGCCATTGACGACTAAAGTCATCATTTGCATTTTTTTTACTGTGTGGGCATCGGAACCAGCCCCGCACCGTGAGAACAAACATCTCAGCTCTAAAGCCGATCTTCATCTGCACACGTCACACGTCACGTGATCAGGAAGCAGAAAATCCATGTGTTCGGAGATCATTTTGGGTCGCTGCTTTAAAAAAAGTGAGGCGTGAACGGGAAAAGCTTCTGCCGATCACAATTCAACAATGGCTTATGAAAGAACAGATAACGCTCGAAACGCGCGGATTCTTCCTGATGTAGGAGGTGAGTCTCCGCTTTGTTTTGGTTGTTTTGGCGTCGACATCATCCTAGCGTGCAACGTTCTGTGACTCTTAAAAAAACATTGAAAATGCTGAAAAATGCTGGCAGCGAAGGGCTTTTCTGATCAGGAAACAGCTGGCAGTGAACGACTTAATTATATATTTTTTGGGTGGCACCACTGTGAAAATGTTTCTGTGGCTGTGTGCAGGACGCAGCTTCCTGGAACACATCAACATTCAGCGCTCTCCATTCTTTCCGCTCAATAGAATCCCCGGTGCGCTGAGAGTCCAAATAAATAAAAAAACCAGAATATTTCATCAGGCTCCCTCTGGGTGTGTAGGTTGAAGACTTTAAGGGGGGGCTGTCACCCTTTCAGGGGAGCCAGGTCCCCCTTAGCTCCCCCGTATTTCAAACCATGCGTCTCTCGTTTTGTTGGATAATTTTAAATCCTGTCATGTGAACCCGTCCAGTCACCAAAATGGTTTCATCCACTCAACCGACTGCCATTGGGTGTAGGTATGTGAAGACATAATACCTCAACACCCCCCTGTGTCATTAGCAGAGTCCTTTTACTTTCTACTCTGTTGAATCTGGTTTCAATTCACATTTGTATTCCACAGAGTTGTTGATGTTGCTTTTCTTTCCTGATCCTAAATCAGCCTTTATGGCTCTCTTATGGCCCTAATTGAATCCTGACAGCAAAGCCGTTCCCAACAACGGGTTGACTAAGTAAAAAATTTGTTTTTGATTCAAAAGTCAGAATTCTATATACACACATTCACATGCAGTTGTGTTTACTCATAAATGCTGATGCACAGGTTTTTAGACCAAAGCAATGTGGGTTTAATTATACAGGATCTTAGAGTTTCTGTCTAAACACACCGTAGCACCTATCAAAAGCCGTAAAGCCTTTCTTCATTTTGGCCAATCCAATGCTCGACTCACAGGAAGGGATTTCTGCCCTTGTGTTTACAAGTTTTATGTCCAGTTTTCAACATGCTTCTGCTCCTGACTGACTGGAAACCAGTGACCTCTGACATTCAGATGACAAAAGCATGAACGCACACCAACACCACAGGGAGAAATCTGAGACAAGCAGCAGAAATTCATTCTACAAAGAGATTACTTTCACAGTTATCTACAAACACGCAGAAAAAGATCATCCTACAGCCAAAGTTAACTAAACAAACTGACAGGTGCCAAAGTAAGCTTACTCACAGGACAAGAAAACACTAAATAGATGCAAAAAGAAGTAGAGCTAATAGGTACTGAGACTATAAGAAGAGCCAATTCCCAAAAAAGAGCCTAAAGAAGAAAAGTCATGGAAGGCTGCCATTAGTGGGCTGGATAAACGCAGCTATCAGTGGAAGAATGTTATCTCTCCCTGCTTAAGATCCATCAAGTCATTTAGACTTTTGCCAATTCTCTCAGCCTCTTTACCTTTCCTGCAGCTCTGACTGTCTGAACAAGCTTTTCTTGCATCTCATTAAGTTTTGAATTAAAGTCCTTCCCTCACCTTTCAGGTTATATCATTTTAACAGGAAGTCAGACAGACAGGACACACATTATTTAATGGCACTTACAAACCAGAATCCACACAGACTGCTCATGATGCTTACAGTATCATCAACAATCTAAAGACCCATAGCTCGTGATGTTTTTGGACATGCAGTATGCAGCATTTTAAATGTTTTCTTGGCTGTTGTTTTTTTTACTTTTTATGTACAAGAAAGCCAACAACTGTCAAGTCATTTGTTCCAGACAGTGAAAAGCTGAGAAATGGCAGTAATCAGTTCTCATGTTTGCATCTGCTGCGGCTCTTTTCCATTCCTCTCTGTGCCCTGTGGCCACACAACCCAGCACCATGCAGTCGTACACGGACATAATGTGGTCACTGTGTTTGTGAAGCGAATGTCTCTGAAGACATTCTTGATGACTCACACCACCTACACACTGAGCCCTGAACACCCCCCCCCACACACACACACACACACACACACACACACACACTGTCAAAAGCTATTGCATCAGGGAACGAGGGGGAATTTTAAGAGATGAAGCCAAAAGAAATCTGCACTTAGATATTCCCATAGTATCTCAGACCACACCCTGAGAAGAGTGGAGGAAAATAACTGGCAGCTGAACTTCAGATGACTGTTTGGAGATGCAAACAAAACACATAAATATAAATATGAAATCCCTTTTCACATCAGGAAGAAACAAAGATCTGTCTACTGAAATACTACGGCTGCATGAGAATTCCTTGAAAATGTATCCAAGGGTACCAAGCTCTAAAAGATTTTGATTAATGATGATAATAAAAAGATGAAAGACGTCATGTTAGTGGCTAAATGAATCCAGACACGTTTCCTCTCAGCTAAGAATAGATTATCTGATTAAATGTGACTCTTTGCTTGGGTCACAACTGTGTGCAAAGCGGAATATGAGATCAAAACAAATTCAGGCTGCACAAATGAAGAATTAAACAGAAATGAGATCGGTAAATGCATAGTCCCGCCAGAATGAGCCAGTAATGAGACTCGTTGTTGCTCGATCACATCAACGGGGGAAGTCAACAACCTCTTTGACCTTTGGACATCTCTCTCTCTCTCTCTCTCTCTCTCTCTCTCTCTCTCTCTCTCTCTCTCTCTCTCTCTCTCTCTCTCTCTCTCTCTCTCTCTCTCTCTCTCTCTCTCTCTCTCTCTCTCTCTCTCTCTCTCTGAATCACTGTTTTGTTTTCTGGTTTAGAAACAATAGATGTGCTCAATTTTCACAGAAGCAATAGTATATCAACAATTTCTGCAAATATTTATAAACTAAAGTCAAATGTATGTCATTTAGTCTGACTTTTTCATTTTCAAAGTGCCTTGCTGAATGTGGGTCAGTGACTTGTTCTGTTGCTAGAGCCACCAGTTGCACTTTTGGTGCTGAAGCCAGAAGATTTGGGTGGGATCACGTTGCACATTTCCTTCCATTTCACATCAGCACCACATTCTTCAACCTCCACAGTTTGTTCTGCTCTTGCTTGTTCACAGCACGACGAGCTGACGGGCCAAAAGCTTCTTGGCTCACAGAGAAAACACCTGCCCCTCAAGGCCCTGCACCCAACTGACGCTCTACACAAATACAGGCTCATTCTTTTTCTCTCTCTCTTTAATACCTATGAGCACTGGCTTTGACAATGGATCCTCTGATTTATCGACATGTCTTTTGTACTCCTACACTTAAACAGAATAATCTAAGTTCTCAGAAATTCATTTGAGGATATGAAAGGAATGGTCTTATATTTGGGAAATTCAGGAAAAGCCAGTGATCGGACATCGCTTCATGCTTTTTTTTTTTAAAGAAGATTGTCTAAGTAAAACCATGCAAACATGTGCACGTTCAAGCACCTTCAGGTTGTAACCCCAAGTTTTCATTTAGACAAAACATGTAGTGATTCTTTAGTTTGAGTGATGATTAAGCAAAGAGCATGCTGCACACACACTTCAATTTCACCCAAGAGCTGAACGTTGACAGACAATCAGCAAATGCAGGAATGCTTTAAATCTTTATGGAATAGTTTGCATGGATTTTAAAGGAACTACCACAACTGTCACCTTAACTGCATCGTGCATATGGTGCACTAAGCTCATAAAACTGGAATAAGTGGCAGTTTATGAGTTATAAAAGGACAATCTGTCTCTTCATTCCACAGGAAGCATCTCCAGCTAGTCCCAATGAAAGCTGCTAGGAGCCTCCAGTGATCAGAAACACTGAGGCCTAAGGGGAAGGACATTTCTGGGAGCCAGATGTGTGTGGAATACTATAGATTTCAGTCCGGCACCACAAAGTGTTTAAGCATCATTTATACACATTAAAGACTTGGGTGAAATCCAAACTGATTGGCTCATCAAACCCGTCTAAGAAGCAGTTTGATGTGACACTTGCCGCATCAGCAACTGGGCTCAGCACATCTGACACTTTTGATGTTTTATGTTTCACCGCAACAACACAAACTCACAAAACACAAGGGGATGCTGTAGATGTGATGTGTTTTCTCTTCTAAGCTGCTTTCGAAATGAGCTGTCCATTTCATTTGTTTTCAGTAGCTACTAGTTTGTTAATGAATCAAAGAAAACAGGTTTCCTCAGTTCCTTTGGGGCTCGGTTTAAGAATTGGTAATGAGACTAGATCAAACAGGACAGAGCGAAGGGCCTGAATGTACAGTTTGTTCCCATTAGTTGTGAATGACACGGGGTAGGAAGAGGAAAATGGGGTAAACAAATAAATAAGGTAAGGAAAAACAAACTTTTCAAATCCAAGAATTTCAACAAACCAGAAAAGGGAACAAAAGAAAACTGAACGTAAGTGTGTTGAGACACAAGAACAAAAGGGTTCTGAATAAACTGTGCACTAGTGCAAGAATGTCTCACTTCCTGTCTGTAAACATGACTACAAAGTGCTCTCTCATCTGTCTTGAGCAAACACTCACACAACACATGTGGGAAAGCATTCTTTCACTGTTCTACACACATTCATGCTGGACATTCAGAGTCTGACACAAATAATGCAAAGAAGGGAGACTGAAATAGCTGCACCATCACGAGAGACAGGAGCTTTGAAATCATCTGAGGAGCTTCTCTCTTCACAGCTTCTCATTAGCAGCATGGAAGCTGCTGCGCCACTTAGGTGACTAGGCTCACTTCTTGCTATTGTCTCATTTAAGTCAGTGAGTATCAGCATATCCTCATGGCTATGAGCTGGCTGCATGTGGAAAGTATGAGTGGAAATGAAACTTCCCGGCCTGCCACTGGGTTCCCTTTTTCAGCTGTTAACGCATGTCACTCCACCAGAGACTCTCTTTACTGAAGCACCTGAGAGGGCCTGCACCTGTGAAAGATAACTGTACATGGATGGCCATTGGGCATGAGGACAGGTGACAGACTGCAGTGAGTCAGATGGACCAAAACTAGACACAGAACATTGAGAACAGCCTTGGAAGCAATGTGACACTTTAACAGAATATATATATATATATATATATATATATATATATATATATATATATATATATATATATATATATATATATATATATATATATATATATATATATATATATATGACTTTGGTGGGGGGGAGTGCTAGTACAGAGACCTCTACAGAGGGCACATTAAACAGATCCATGACAGGAATTTTAATCTACTCCGCTCTTTTCAGAGTTCAGCCATTCAGCTCGTTCTCGAGCCAACATTAAACCTCTTCACGGTAAACCGACGCCGGTCACAGGCAAACTCGAACATTACATCACAGGCTCTCTCAGCACCGAGACGCAGGAGCCTGCGCTGACGCACAGAGGCTCGTTCAAACCCGAGTCTTAAAATGTCACAATAAAAAGCTGTTTAAGCCGGAGGAATAGAAGAAATAATACAAACTAGTGAAATTAATTAAGAGAATCTTGAACTTGATCCTTTGCACAATTCTTGTAAATCTTAAAGATTTCTGGAGTCTTTCTTATTTAAAAGTCGCGATTCACATGCCACCCTGCAGCACCTGTCGGACAAGTTGCAGCTTCCCTGTAACCTTTATACCGCATCTAATTACAGAAATCGCGCTTCAGATGCCAGGTTTAGAGTGCGGTTGGAGACATAACGAGAAGTTGGTGCTTTGTGCGCCATGCCAGAGGCTAATACAGCAACAAGTCTGCAACAACTCAATGGAAACTAAGCCCAAGTGCATCCTTTTAACGGACAGAGGAGACTGGGTCGGTCTCTGACCAACCTTCTTGTTGGACTGGTTTAACTTGATACTTTACCATTTTGAGCCGTTGTTAGATGAATTAAGATGAAAATAAATAAATGTGTTCTTCTGCGCAACCTGGTCCTTGTTAAACTGTCCATCCTTCAGAGCGAGGACCCCGTCTGCCCACGCACGCAAAGCCCACGGCTAAAGAAGTTCTGCGTGGTTGAAACTAGGCAGCCATGCGTGGAGAGACAAAAAAAGATGTTCGGTATTTCCACTTCCTTGACCGTTGAAGACGATTTATTTTGATGTGTCCACTCCGTCTCTCTCTCTATCTCTCTGTCCTTCTCAACGACTCCTTCTCATCATCACTGCCTCCCTCTGTTCTCCACCTCTTCCCTCCCACACGAGGGTGTCCCGGGACGCGTGGATGAGTGGTGCGCCAGCAGAAACTTCCCTCATAAATCAGTCTGATGTTGTACTGTGTCAGCTCTTAATCTGGGTTTTATTCTAGTCACAGTTGAATCAGAGTTGGGGGGGTTTCTAGACCATTGAAAACTGACACAAGATGAAACATGCTGGTGACAGTTCCCTTTACTCTTCAGTTCTTCTGTTTACTTTTTTAAATGAAACATCAACAGCAGCTTTAACCTGCAGTGAAAATTTGTTTTGGCCAAGACATCTGAAGCTGAACGATAGATCTAAGCTTTGAACTTCAATATTTCTGCCCCCTAGTTCAAGGATTAAGGTTTCTCCAGACCAAGGACTGTGCTCTCCTTAACCCAGCAGCTTCATGATGATGGTCACTGTGGAGCTGGTTAGAGGCTGACACAGTGCTGGCCTAGGGACGGTTGGATTTCAGCCAAACAGACCCATTCCTTTATACACTCAACATAATGATTCACCAAAGCAACTCGTTGACAAATATTCTACAATGCAAAAGATTGAGGAAGATTTCTAAAATGCAACAGAAATTCAAACTTGCTATTAAAATATTTACTGAAAAGACACAAGAACAAATAAAAGCAGCTTTGATGTATTTGGAGATTTTATGCAAATCTGTAATTTCCTGTGAGCAGCACTTTCATAAAATTGTTGAAATTGAAATCAAGAAAAACTTTATGAAATAAAGAAAAACTTTATTTATTTTTAAAAAATCTAGAAATGAAAAAGATTCTGAGAAACGGTGTCAACATAACAGTCCATCGAGCGCCGTTGTGAAGGACAACAAATGTGTCATGGTTTGTAGGATTACTCCTGTTTTGGCAATCTGCTGTGTGGGTCTGTTTTGGACTTTTTTGCCATTGTTATTTTTTGTTACACTTTACACTGATTATTAATCCCCTCCTACAGAATATAATCCCAGAATTCTCCATGGTCCGACCTTTGTAATTCTCTTGCATCTGTTTTTTAGTTTGTTCCATAATCGTTTAAAAATCAGTCAGTGGCATGGGACCAAAATCTGATCTCATTCCTGTATATACACCCAATAGGGCTCTGAGATCCCTTGGAAACAATCAGCTGGTAGAACCTCATGTCAGAACAAAACATGGTGGAAATGCTTTTAGTTACTATGCTGCTCACATTTGGAATCAGCTCCCCCAGGACCTCAGATCTGCCCCAGCCCCATCCATCCATCCATCCATCCATCCATTTTCATCCACTTATCCGGAGTCGGGTCTCGGGGGCAGTAGCCTAAGGCGAGAGGCCCAGACTTCCCTCCTCCAAGGGGATCCAAAGACGTTCCCTGGCCAGGTGAGAGACATAGTCCCTCCAAAGTGTCCTGGGTCTTCCTTTAGGTCTCCTCCCGGTTGGACGTGCCCGGAAAACCTCACCAGGGAGGCATCCTGATCAGATGCCCGAGCCACCTCAACTGGCTCCTCTCGATGTGGAGGAGCAGCGGGTCTACTCCAAGCCCCTCCCGAATGACCGAGCTTCTCACCTTATCTCTAAGGGAGAGCACAGCCACTCTTCGGAGAAAACTCATTTCGGCCACTTGTATCCGCGATCTCGTTCTTTCTGTCATTACCCAAAGCTCATGACCATAGGTGAGGGTAGAAACGTAGATCGACCGGTAAATCGAGACCTTCGCCTTCTGACTCAGCTCTCTTTTCACCACGACAGAACGGTACAATGCCCGCATCACTGCAGATGCAGCACCAATCCACCTATCGAAATCACACTCCAGTTTTCCCTCACTCGTGAACAAGACCCCGAGATACTTAAACTCCTCCACTTGGGGCAGGACCTCATCCCTGACCCGGAGAAGGCATTCTACCCTTTTCCGTTTCAAGACCATGGTCTCAGATTAAGAGGAGCTGATTCTCATCCCAGCTGCTTCACACTCGGCTGCGAACCGCTCCAGCGAAAGATGAAGATCATGTTCTGATGAAGCAAACAGGACAACATCATCTGCAAAATGCAGAGACCTGATCCTCAGGCCACCAAAACGGATGCCATGCACACATTGGCTGCGCCTAGAAATCCTGTCTTTAAAGGTTATGAACAGAATCGTGACAAAGGGCAGCCTTGGCGGAGTCCAACTCTCACTGGGAATGAGCCCGACTTACTGCCGGCAATGCGGACCAAGCTCTGACACCGGTCATACAGGGACCTAACGGCCCGTATCAGAGGGCCTGGTACCCCATGCTCCCGGAGTACCCCCCTCAGGGCCCCCCAAGGGACACGGTCAAACGCCATCTCCAAATCCAAAAAAGACATGCAGATTGGTTGGGCAAATTGAACGCACCCTCCAGGATCTCCCTAAGTGTATAGAGCTGGTCCAGTGTTCCACGGCCAGGACGAAAACCACATTGCTCCTCCTGAATCTGAGGTTCAACAATCCGACAGACCCTCCTCTCCAGAACCCCTGAATAGACCTTACCAGGAAGGCTCAGGAGTGTGATCCCCCTGTAGTTGGAACACACACTGCGGTCCCCCTTTTTAAATAAGGGGACCACAACCCCGGTCTGCCAGTCCAGAGGGAATGCCCCTGATGTCCACGAGATGTTGCAGAGCCGCGTCAGCCAGCACAGCCCTCACAACATTCAGAGCCTTAAGGAACTCAGAGCGGATCTCATCCACCCCTGGAGCCTTGCAACAGAGGAGCTTTTTAACCACCTCAGTGACCTCAGCACAGAGATTTGAGAGGTCAACCCAAAGACCCCAGACTCTGCTTCCTCACTAGAAGACGTGTCGGTGGGATTGAGGAGGTCTTCGAAGTATTCTGCCCACCGATCTACAACGTCCTGAGTAGAGGTCAGCAGCACACCGTCCCCACTATAGATAGTGTTGGTAGCCCACTGCTTTCCCCCCCTGAGGCGCCGGATGGTGGACCAGAATCTCTTCGAAGCCGTACGGAAGTCTTGCTCTATGGTCTCACCAAACTCCTTCCATGCCCGGGTTTTTGCCTTGGCGACCACCCGAGGAGAAGAAGAAGAAGAAAATATCATTTCTATAGTGCCTCTCAAGATAAAAATCACGAGGCACTTCACAAAAACAAAACAAAAAATGTAAAAATATAAAAAAAAGCATTTAGAAAATGTTTAAAAATATATTTAAAATGAGCAAAAGTAGGCAATTGGGATTTAAAAGAAAAAATGTTAAGAAAGAGAGAGAGTGAATAGGAAAGAGGGAAATCAGTGGAGCTGCGTTCCGCTTGGACTGCCGGTACCCGTCAGCTGCCTCTGGAGTCCCACAGGCCAAAAAGACCTGATAGGACTCTTTCTTCAGCTTGACAGCATCCCTAACCGCCAGTGTCCACCAGCGGGTTGCCACCACGACAGGCACCGACGATCCTGTGACCACAGCTCCGGTCGGCCACCTCAACAATGGAGGCACGGAACAGGGTCCATTCAGACTCAATGTCCCCGTTTGGGACGTTTGGGCCTGCCTGGTCTGACCGGCATCCTCCCCCACCATCTGAGCCAACTCACCACCAGGTCATGGTCAGTTGACAGTTCCGCCCCTCTCTTCACCCGAGTGTCCAAGACATGCGGCCGCAGGTCAGATGAAACAACAACAAAGTCGATCATTGAGCTGCGGCCTAAGGTATCCTGGTGCCAAGAGCACATATCGACACCTTTATGTCTGAACATGGTGTTCATTATGGACAATCCATGACTGGCACAGAAGTCCAATAACAAAATACCACTCAAATTCAGATCAGGGGGCCGTTCCTCCCAACCACACATCTCCAGGTCTCACTGTCGTTGCCCACGTGAGCGTTAAAGTCCCCCAGCAGAACGAGGGAGTCACTGGAATGAGCGCTTTCCAGAACCCCCTCCACGGTCTCCAAAAAGGGTGGGTAGTCTGAACTGTAGTTTGGTGCGTAAGCACAGACCACAGTCAGAACCCGTCCCCCCACACGTAGGCGGCGGGAGGCTACCCTCTCTTTCCCTGGGGTAAACCCCAACGTACAGGCACCAAGATGGGGGGCAACTAGTATGCCCACCCCTGCTCGGCGCCTCTCAGTGGGAGAAACTCCAGAGTGGTAGAAAGTCCAACCCCTCTCAAGGAAATTGGTTCCAGAGCCATGCGTTGAGGTGAGTCTGAGGGAGATGCTTCGCTAATAACAATCCCTGGATCACCAGTGAACTGAAGAATCTGCTAAATGAGAAAAAAGGAACCTTCAAGGAGGGAGACAGGGAATTATTGAGGAGTATACAGAAGCAACTGAAGATCAAGGTCAGAGACAGCAAGGAGGCCAATAGGAAGAAGCCGGAGAACAAACTACAGAGGAACAATATCAGAGATGTCTGGTCAGGGATGAAGAAGATCACAGGCTTCAAGCAGAGGAAGGATTGCACAGATGGCAGCCTGGACACAGCCAATGAACTGAACAAGTTCTTCAATAGGTTCAGTTCAGGAACAAACCCATCCTCCTCCTCGCCTGTCCCCAGCCAATCAGACATCCCATCCTCCTCTGATCCAATATTTTCCTGTCACACGCCAGCTCTTTTGTCCTCTAACGCAGTCATGGACTCTTCTGGTTCTATAAATCTGTCTTCAACCAAGTCAGGAGATGCTGCTGCCCCATTTACCTCCCCCTCCCACCTATCTGTCTCTTGAAGTCAGGTGAAGAGGCAGCTGGAGAGACTGAACAGGAACAAGGCTGCAGGTCCAGACGGTGTCTGCCCCAGAGTACTGAAGGCCTGTGCAGAGCAGCTCTGTGGGATTCTGCGATTCTGCAGCACCTCTTCAACCTCAGCCTGGCCCAGGAGAAGGTTCCAGTCCTGTGGAAGACATCCAGCCTTGTTCCAGTTCCAAAGAAAACTCGCCCATCAGTCAATGACGACTACAGACCGGTTGCCCTGACAACCCACATCATGAAGGTCCTGGAGAGACTCCTGTTGGTCCACCTGAATAAGCAAACTAGAACATATCAGGACCCGCTGCTGTTTGCTTATCACCATGGAGTTGGAGTTGAAGATATCATCCTCCAGCTGCTTCAACTAATCCACTGTCATCTGGACAAAGCAGGCAGCACTGTGAGGGTCATGTTCTTTGATTTATCCAGTGCATTTAACACAACCCAGCCTGATGTACTTTGCCAGAAACTCCAGAAGACACAGGTGGGGGGCTCAACTATCGCCAGACTACCTGACGAACAGGCCACAGTTTGTGAGGCTGAAGAACTGCACATCAAACCAGGCGATCCGTAACACTGGAGCACCACAAGACTACTCTCACCATTCCTTTTCACCCTGTACACCTCAGACTTCCAGTACAAATCAGAGACCTGTCATCTACAGAAATACTCAGATGACTCTGCAGTTGTCGCATAGGCGGAGATCCCAGGGGGGATGGGGGGGACGTGTCCCCCCTCACACAAAGTTGTCCCCCCCACAAAAGTTATTGTTAACACATAAATGCTATCAGCAAACCTGTATTGTCTTCTAAAACCACAACGTAAAAGTTAGTCTGCAAATACAAAACAATGTGTTTTTAATTGTTGAATTGTCAAATTGTCAAATATATTAAAATCAATACGGAACTATTTGGATTTTAGTAGCTTTCATGTTATGTGATCTAATAAAATTTTAATTTGACATTTTATGTTCTCTCTCTTTGTTGTGAAAAAGTTAGATATGTTTTAGTATTTAAAATTAATGCTTTGCATCGGTCCACACGTGTAGCTGTTGGTCAGCTAATAGCCGTGTCATTTCAGGACATGTTGCTTCAACTATTAACGATCTACTTTTAAATCTTTATTCTGAATTGCTTATTCCATTTTAGGCCACAGTCTTGTTATTGAAATGAAAACAAAAAGAAAGGATGCTTATGGAGATGTACAAAATTGGCAAGATATTATTGTTGATCAATATCCTCCAGCTCCGTTCTAATGACAATATCCCATCTGTGTGTGTGTTGCTGTCCAACTGTCAGCAGACCAGGTCCGTTGAAATGGCAGAGAAATTAAAAACAGCAGACATCAGGTCGTTTTTTAATGCTCCAGAACGTCAAGTAAGTAGAAACTTGCATTTTGATAAAGACATCTATAAGAAAGAAATGAAATGCCTATGAAATTGTTTCTAAATGGCTTCATTAGGCAAAGTCCAGTCACTTGAGCACAGGCAGCCAGAGCCTGTCAGACATAGGCACAGAGTCTCAGGTCAGTCCCTTATAAGGACATACAGTGTTGTTTGTAGAGAGCTTTTTTTTTCATGTACCCCCCAAAAATTACTCTCTGAAGTTTTACTGTTTATTGTCCCCCCCCCCCCCCCCCCCCAAAATTGAAATGGGATTTCCGCCCTTGAGTTGTCGGGTGTATCAGAGATGGGCAGGAAGCTGAGTACAGAGAGCTGGTGGAGCATTTTGTGGCATGGTGTGGAAACAATCATCTGACCTTGAACGTGAACAAAACAAATGAGATGATTTTAGACTTCAGAAGAAACAGGATGGAGTCAAACACTGTTTCCATCATGGGAGAAGAAGTGGAGGTGGTTGAGGAATACAAATACCTTGGAGTTCACCTGGACAACAGACTGGACTGGAGAAAGAATAGCCAAGCCGTTTACAAGAAGGGACACAGCAGACTGCACTTCTTGAGGACGCTTAGGTCCTTCAATGTCTGTAGCAAGATGCTGCAGATCTTCTACAAGTCTGTTGTTGAGAGTGTAATCTCTTCAGCCATCGTCTGTTGGGGTAGCAGCATCAGAAGCAGGGACCTGAAAAGGCTCAACAGCCTAATAAAAAAGGCTGGTTCTGTTCTGGGGACGACTGTGGAACCACTGGAGGAGATAATGCAAAGAAGGATTCTCCAGAGAATCAAGAAAATTATGGACAACCCTGAGCATTCTCTTCACAAGACTGTCCGACAAAAATAAACAATCAATGATGAACAAGAGTCTGCTTCTAGACCTGCAAAAAGAGAAAAACAACACACAACAATACAACAGTAGCAAGCAATCACTGCATATACTTGATGAGGAAATATAAAATCAACATTGTTTTACTGAACAATCCTGATAATAAATCACAGTGCATTTAGTGCCAACCACAGCCTTAAGACATGTGTTGAACGTGCCCAAGTCCATACTTATGAGAGCACCATGTGAGCACCTGTGTGTATGCACGTGCTTGTGTATGTAAGGTTTCTCTATAGGAGTGTCCAATAGAGAGTGTGAGGGTACACAGATCTGCCCCCTTAAGATGTGTAGGAGATGGAGGGAGCTCCAAGTCCCAGAGATCCAGGAGCTGCCCCAGAGCACAGGGACCCCAGGAAGACTGCGACCAGAAAAGCCCCTGCCCCCCCTCGAGAGGCGCAGAGGATTGCCCCGGGGGGCCACAACCAGCAGCCGGCAGAGTCCGGGGAGATATCAGTGGCAAGCCCACAGGTCCGCCTACAGCCTCCCACCCCCTAGCTGGCCGAGCCCGGGACCCAGCAACCCAGGACCCAGGGGCGACCAGCCCCGCCGGGGACCCAGCAGAGCCCAGAGACCCAAATCCCACCAGGCAGCCACTGGGATTAATCAGACAAACTCCAAAAATCTTAAACCCCCTGACCCCGAGGTCACAAACACTCAGGCAGACAAGGCACCGCGCTCCACACAAGGTGTGGCAGGGGGAGGGGAGACGAAGATGTATAGCATCAAAAGAAGTCCCAGGAGAGGGAAGAAGTCAAAAGCCCCACTTGACATATACAGTCATACACAGACACAGTCACACACTCTGGATTCTTATTAGAGTTCCAGAGTCTGGGGGGCACAGCAGCAGATGATCTGTCACCTTTGGTCTTTAGCCTGGTGCTGCACAACCAGTAGGCTTTGGTCACTGGACCTCAGGGACCTGCTGTGGGTTTAAAGACTGAGAAGATCACCAATGTATGATGGTGCTTGTCCATGTAAGGCCATAAAACCTTACTGAGGCTAAAACCTCGCTGAGGTTCAGTACTAACTGTAGACCACAGACCCATCATTGTGAATTGTATTCTTAAGTGGGATGGCCTTCTTTGTCCACTAGGAGGTTGGGACATTGGTACACTTTCATTTATAATCCATTATTGGATTACTACCCAATTACATGTGTAACTTAATCTCAAGGAGAAGTGTAACTTCTCACAGTCTGAGAGCAAAAGATCAGTTGTTACTTTCTGTTTCATCTGCTCACACTGAACTGGAAAAAAGGGCTTTCGTTCACTCTGCTCCTTCTGCATGGAGCAGGCTGCAGGACAACTGGAAATCAACCGAGTTCATCTCCTTGAATACATTTAAAACCAAACTGAGAACCCTTAAGACGGATTCCCTGTATTGTGACTGCCTTCTGTAGTTTTGTGCATTTGTAACAGAAAAATTTGTAACTGTAATTTTTGCTGCTTCTTGGCCAGGACTCCCTTGAAAATTAGGTTTTCAATCTCAATGGGACATTGCTGGTTAAATGAATAAATAAATAAATAAATAAATAAATAAATAAATAAATAAATAAATAAATAAATAAAATAATGACCAGAACCAGGACCTTGAAATGAACCCTGAAGTTGACTGGCAGCCTGTGAAGCTGGAGGAGAAGCGGGGTGATGTGGGTGTGTTTGGAGGACTTGGTCAGAAGCCGAGCACAGGCGTTCTGAACCACCTGTAGACGGTTCAGGGAGGTTCTGCTCAGACACATGAAAAGAGAGTTACAGTAGTCTAAGCGTGAGGAGATGAAGGCGTGGAGAACTGTCTCAAGTTCAGAGCGGGACAGAATGGGACTCAGCTTAGCAATGTTCCTGAGATGGAAGAAGGAAGAGCGAACAAGAGAACTGACATGAGAATCCAGGGTCTTTAGGGCCTTACATGGACAAGCACCATCATACATTGGTGAACTTCTCAGTCCCTACTCCCCCAGCAGGTCCCTGAGGTCCAGTGATCAAAGCCTACTGCTTGAGCAGCGCACCAGGCTAAAGGTCAAAGGTGACAGATCATTTGCTGCTGTGGCCCCCAGACTCTGGAACTCTCTCACCCTGAGCCTGAGACCAGTGGACTCAGTGGTCTTCTTTAAAAAGCAGCCGAAGACTCACTTGTTCAAGCTGGCTTTTGTATGACCTTCATCACCCTCTCCTTGTTCTGCTCTCCCCACCTATTCCACCTTCCTCAGGATCCACTGATTTCCCTCTTTCCTGTTCACTCTCTCTCTTTCTCTACATTTTAATCACAATTGTCTATTTTTGCTCATTTTAAATATATTTTTAATCATTTTCTAAATTATTTTTTGTATTTTTACATTTTTTGTTTTTGTGAAGTGCCTCGCGATTTTTATCTTGAGAGGCGCTATAGAAATGATCTTTTCTTCTTCTTCTGGCGGAGAATTGCTTTACAACCCTGACACATCAATGGAGAAGTATAAAAGAATAACGTCTCCGTCAAAGCATGTGTGTGTGAGCGAAAACTTTTGACGGATGCATTTTAACTAGGCTTAAAAGGAGAACCGCTCCTGGTCAGTTTCTGCTAGGCCAACCCAGTCTCTCAGCCTGTCCAGTAGCAGGAGATAATCAAGAGTGTCAAATGCTGCAGCCAGGTCCAGCAGCCAGTGAAGTGAAGTAAGATAGCAGGGTTTGATATTGTTGTAAATTCCACTCATGGTGGGGACAAGAGGAGAGACCACTGAAGAATGACAATAAACAGACCTGACCCACTGTGCAGAGACCTAGTTTGGACATCTTACAGAGGTGGTCTGGACCAACGGACTCAATATGAACATGATCTGAACGTGCATGACACGTTGACTGTTTGCAGGGGAGATAACATGGATGGATAACCCGCGATGCTCCACTGCTGGGCGGGAAAGTGAAGCTCACGTCTACAGACAGGCAGCAAGAAGATGTTTACAAGCCAAACCATGCCTAAGGTTGGGAAAATCATGTTACATAAATGCCTTAAACCATTCATTTACATCTCACCTTTTCTCTGGAATCACTGTGATTAGAACGACCAAGATTAGTTTTGGGGGGGTGTTGGAAAACCACCTGTAAATCCAAAGTTTTCCAGAAATATTTCTGCTGTAAATTTAAAGAAACTCTAAATATTCCACAAACCGATAATGCAGGTAAGATCTTTTACACTGTTGCAAAACGCTCAAACCCACATTGCTAATCATCTTTAAACTGAATAAAGCCTGCCAGAGATTAATTCATTCTTAGACAATCCAGTTAGTTGAGACATACTCTAAGATAAGACTTGTGAAGACCTTCACCAATTGGAGAATTTCCTATGATAATTTTTCCAGTCCACGCATCAACAGGCCTTCTAAAGTAAGTGTGAAAGGAAATCCAAGAGCACAGATAAAATGAGCCAAAGCGTCTCAGGGGAGAAGATTTTCAGAGTGTAAAGAAGAGAAACTGATGAAAGGCCACAAGTACCTTTGCATCTTATTTAAGGCAAAACCAAATAGTTGGTCACGGTCATTTCATAATATTAACCCACAAAGTACTATAGTGCAGATTTATATTTACAACAGCTGTCAGGTTTCTCACTATAGTAAACACATTTTTGCAGTTGTCTCAGTGAGAAAGGTTAAAAAAAACTACTATAAAGAAATGAGCAGGAAGCCTTATTGAGCAGATTCTAATTTGTGTGGCTGTTTAACTACAGACCTCTGGCCTTCTCAGTACGAGCTTCCCCGGCCTGAGTCAGGAACACTTTCCTGGCAGCTTTTGGCACATAGTTATTAAGAGTTCAGGTCATCTGAGGTCTTAGTGAGAAATAGTTTTAAAACCTTTCTCTGTAGCTTTGTCCAACCACTGGACAGGTCTCTAAAGACACAGAACATGTAAAAAAAATAAATAAATAAATAAAAGAGTTTCAAAAGGTTCTTGGCATCAGCCACACCCAGAATCTAGTTTTCTACATGAACTAAACATTAATGTTTAAACCACTTCACTTCCATTATAAACCACTGTAAACACAATTATAAACAGATAATGAAAATTACTGCCATCCATCCACCATCCATCCATCAATCCATCCATCCATCCATCACCCATGCAGCCATCCATCCATCCATCTCTCTATCCATCCATCACCCATGCAGCCATCCATCCACCATCCATCCATCAATCCATCCATCCATCACCCATGCAGCCATCCATCCATCTATCCATCCATCTCTCTATCCATCCATCACCCATGCAGCCATCCATCCATCCATCTATCTCTCCATCCATCCATCAATCCATCCATCCATCCATCAATCCATCCATCCATCCACCATCCATCTATCTCTCCATCCATCCATCAATCCATCCATCCATCCATCAATCCATCCATCCATCCATCCATCCATCCATCCACCATCCATCCATCTCTCCATCCATCCATCAATCCATCCATCCATCCATCCATCAATCCATCCATCCATCCATCCATCCATCCACCATCCATCCATCCATCCATCCATCCACCATCCATCCATCTCTCCATCCATCCATCAATCCATCCATCCATCCATCCATCAATCCATCCATCCATCCATCCATCCATCCATCCATCCACCATCCATCCATCCATCCATCCATCACCCATGCAGCCATCCATCCATCCATCCATCCATCTATCTCTCCATCCATCCATCAATCCATCCATCCATCCATCAATCCATCCATCCATCCATCCATCCATCCATCCACCATCCATCCATCTCTCCATCCATCCATCACCCATGCAGCCATCCATCCATCCATCTATCTCTCCATCCATCCATCAATCCATCCATCCATCCATCAATCCATCCATCCATCCATCCATCCATCAATCCATCCATCCATCCATCCATCCATCCATCCATCCATCACCCATGCAGCCATCCATCCATCCATCTATCCATCCACATCCATCCATTCATCCATCCATCACCCATGCAGCCATCCATCCATCCATTTGTCCATCAATTTATCCGTCTATCCATCGATCCATCATCCATTTTTCTCTGCTCATGCAGGGTTGGGCCCAAGCAGAGTGGTCTAGTCATTGATCTTGGGAAGCTCCTCTGATGGAATCCTAAGGAATTCCAAAGCTCCTTCAAGCATTTGCTGTGTCTTCTTTTAGGCTTCCTCCTGGTTGAACATGCCCAGAACACCTCAGACGTCCAGGAGGCATCCTTACCAGATGAAATAAGCCACTTCAGCTTGCTCATCTCAATGAAGAAAATTTAAACATGTTACTGTATCCTCTTTTTCATGACCTCATATTGACTTCATTTTTTATTATAACAGGCCCATAATGAGTAAAAGAGGGCAAATCAATTATTTTTGTCATGTTTATATGAATGATGAAATCATACTCAGATCGTGCTGGCAGCTTTTTATCCTGATGATCAGTCAGCCCAAACCAACAGAGACATTTTATTTTGCACTCATTATTAATTATGTGGAAAGACCACAACAGTAAATTATACTCATACTCATAAATTAGTGTTTGTGGGGAATAATCAATAAAGTTTACTGGAAGTTAATCATTCACAGACTTCACACTTGGGAAGAAAATCTTGAGCATTTTCCTCATTTTTATTTATTTATTCCTTAATTCTGAATGTGATTAAACCAAGCTTACAGTTTCAGAGCTACACGACCTATCGTGTTGCAAACTGAAATCGTTACTCGTTCTCTGTAGATAATTTGGTGCTGATGAATGAATTTGGACTTTCCATATTATTTATTCTCTGTGAGTGTGGAAGTGAAGTTATCTGTCATCGCTGTGCTTTAAAGGTCCTGTGAAACCTCCTGCAGAGCAGCAGATGAGTAAAGATTGGAGCCTGAAATGGGGTTCAGGCTGAGGCTGAGAGCAATTTGCTCACAGCCAAGAGAACGTTGTCAGAACAGGACGGCAGAAAAAGCACATATGTGAGATTTCAAAGGAAAGATTCTACTGATGCTTTTATCCTGCCAAGTAATTGATTTATGTGTGATAAAAAAAACTCTTGAAACTTTGTTTTGTTATATTCATCGTCAAATAAATCACTATAAATCATAGATTTTTAATCCAACTTCCACTGGCATCTTTAATTCACATTTTCTAATGAATGTTCGTTTGAAGATGAATGCTCTCATTCTAACTTTATTTAAAATTAGGAGTGTTTTTTATTGTGTTTTGTCTACTTTTTCTGCACATTGAGAGTTAAAACTCCCAACAAACATGGATGTGTATTGTATTTTAAACTTAAATAGACTTCATGTTCATTGTAATTTTCTCTCTATATTAATTCACTCATTCCTTTTTGAAAAAAACAATTAAATCAATTTGAAGAACAATACAATTTTGAACCATGTGACCTGTTTACAGCCTGAAAAGAAATGAGACTGTTCCACTCAGTGACTGCTGGTAAGATCAGCTACATTCATGGGCTAGCATGTTCTTATATAAATGTTTTAAAGACACCAAACCTGCTTCAACACAAACCATAAAGGAGCAGATGTGGTCTCAGATAAAGGCTGGCATTTATAATAAGGGCAAACAACAACTAAACAAGAATACATCAGGACATCAACCAGTTTCAAATTGTACTTTGTAAAGTCACTCTCTAAATATTGCTGTCAGTCCAGTTTTGATGCCATTGTAAAGTTTCTCTTTTGCAATGGTTTGGTGATAATTACAATCATTAAAGATGCGGATAATTAACATCATTACTGTAAAGCTGAATGCCATAAAATGAAAATGGTTTAAACACAGATACACAAATTAAAGCTATTATTGTTAATAAGTGGGAAGGTTCTTCATCTTGACACATTAAAAGTATGAGGAATTGCTTTCATTTGTTTAAACAAACATGCTGATTTGCAGTTTATATCCAGGACAGCACATCTAATCACACAACCCATCTCTAATCACAGCAAACAAACTCAGATGTCATAAAGTCAGCTGGAAAAGCTATGAAAGATCCGAGTGCGTCTGTTCATATATTTTAATAATTACAAGACAGGAAATTGACTGGAAAGTTATGAAAAGGCAGATTTTAGAGGGCGGGAGTGTCACTGTTCGTGACTTGGTCTTGCTAATAAAGTTAGATGTTATTTGGGTCTGAGGCACAGCTGGAGTTTGTTTGGAGGTGTCAGAGAGAGGTGAAACCTTTTTGAGTAGAGACAAGGAAATCCTACATACGTTTTATTATCACAGACGTCCGTTAGAGAATGTGAAGGAGACAGAGTTTGAGGAAGGTTTACAAAAAGACAAAGCAGGGCACAGAGGACATGGCATGGAAAAGCATGAGTGGACTTGTAGAAGTACCTCTTCTTTGTCTCTTAATGTTTGCGGTGTCTCAAACTTCTGAAATTCCTCAATAATAGCTTGAGGGTGGACAAATGGTTGTCCAGTCCTACTATGTTTCCAGTCACACCTGTCCCATTCATCCAGAGGCACAGACGGAACGTTCTGTGGAATGTCCACTGATTCAATCATTTCCCTGGAAGCATGGTGCCTTCACTTAAGCAGACTTTAGGTTTCAAACATAAAACCAAACCTCCTACCAGCTGAAGGACTGTTGTGTTGTTAACATTCGTGGTTAAAGTTAGTCTTCACAAACAATGAGACCAGTTTTTAGACAGTTATTAAAAATGTTGTCAAGCTGTAAAAAAAAATCAATTAACTAAAATGTTGATATGATGCTTGTTGTTTTGCAGGCTCTCAATTTAAATTAAAATCTTGGGGGGGGGGGGTTCAAGATGAAAATTTATTTTTTGACTTTTGAGTTTTTGAAGGAAGGAAATAGGTCATATAAGATGAGATGAGATGAGGTGAGGTGAGGTGAGGTGAGGTGAGGTGAGGTGAGGTGAGGTGAGGTGAGGTGAGGTGAGATGAGATGAGATGAGATGAGATGAGATGAGATGAGATGAGGTGAGGTGAGGTGAGGTGAGGTGAGGTGAGGTGAGGTGAGATGAGATGAGATGAGATGAGATGAGATGAGATGAGATGAGATGAGATGAGATGAGATAAGATAAGATAAGATAAGATATCTTATCGATATGGGTTACCAAACAATCTACTTGGCACAGCAAAGCTGGCACTGTGGAAAATGGCAGACTTGGCGATTCAAGCAGCTGCTTCTGAGCCCAGAAGATGTTATCGTTCTCAGAAGAGAAGTGACCATAATACATCTAAAACCAGAGTGAGTTTGGGTGAAGCCTAGAACAGATGGACCCAAATAAAAAAATAAAAATAAAAAAATTACAAAATTACAAACCCATTTCTAAATTACGCTTTATCACCAAAATACTGTAAAAAGTTCTGGCAGATCAACTGATTACTTTTCTGTGACTACACAACAGTTTTGACAAATTTCAATCTGGTTTTCGTAAAAAGCGTTCAACAGAAACAGCTTTGCTTAAAGTTTCCAGTGACATCATGATGGCTGCAGACAATGGGGAGTTCACAGTGTTAGTATTGTTAGATCGTTCTGCAGCTTTTGACACTGTTGATCACAGTACCTTAATTAACAGACTTGGTGACTCGGGGATCTCTGGAATTGTCCTAGGCTGGTTTAGATCGTACCTTTCTAACAGAAGTTACAGTGTCTGTATAAACCAAATCATGTCAGATTCTACCGATCTGTTTTGTGGGATACCCCAAGGCTCTGCTTTGGGTCCACTCTTGTTTCTACTGTACATACACCCTCTTGGACAGATAATTGATTCTTTTCATAATGTCTCTTACCACCTAAATCCAGATGACATTCAGCTGTACTGTTCCTTTAAAGTGACAGTGTATAGTTTACCTGGCGTTAGGGGGCAGTGCATACCTAAATCACTGCAAGCAAGCATTATTTTTGTTTTCAAATAAGATTTTTCTAACAGACGGCCATTAGGGTAAAAAATCCCTGGGAGTGCAACCTCCAGCAAAATAACAAGAACAGCAGATTTATTTTCATCACTGGCAATGTACGGAGGAAAATGTGTAAAGCAACAATGCTTATTAATTGTGAAAGTTCTGTAACCATTTGCTACAAATCTGTAAATGTATTTTGTCCTCACAGACTTCCGTAGAAGGAAACACGGCATCCAATATGGCATTGCACAGAGACTTAAGCCGGGCATACACTGTGCCACTTTTTTCACTTTTTTGACCCGATTTTCCACACGTGCGAGAATCCACAAGGTCGGGGCGAGTTTAGCGCTGAGCGTTGTGTAGTATACAGGGGGTTACGAGAGGCGATTAACACCACGTGACCAGCTACCGATCAGCAATCGTGAGCTCACACGGACTTCTGGCGTGTTTGATATTTTGCTCGTCCCTCGTGAGGGTATCGCACTGTTGAAGCGGCGCTGCGAGCAGCTGCGACCCAAAAAGTATCAGAACCGGTCACGGCGCAATCGTGCATCAACACCGCTCACCCGCAATTTCCCTAATAACACACGTTGTTCGTTTTTATTTCTACACGTTTTTTTTACTCACAAAGATTGTAAAGAAAGCGTGTTTGTCGTGTTCATGTCAAATTAAACTGATCACAAAACACAGATTTACTTTCTTTATTTCGTTTTCCTCATCCAACCCCCATAAATCCCTGTGTGTCCTCCTGCAGCACTCCCGAAGGACAACAGGCAAGACAAAAAAAAAAGTCTGACGTGTTGAGTAAAAACTGCTATTTTTAGTATATTTTTAGGTCCGACGTGTTGCTACCAGACGTACAGTGTGAGCAGTCAGGTCGCATCCAAGAACTGGGTCGAAGAGTGTGAGCACATGACTCGTGAGATCTGCCCTGAACTTTCAGGGCTCTACAATGGTCAAGCTCCTCCCTATGTTACTGAATTGTTAAAGCCTCATGCTCCAACCCGAGCCCTCAGGTCCACGCACCAGAACCTTCTAGAAGTTCCAAAGACCAGATACAAAAGTCGAGGTGATTGCTCCTTCCAGACTGTTGCACCTTGACTTTGGAAGGATCTTCCATTAGCCTTATATTTTATTTACATAAATTTTTTCTTTTCTTATTTTTAACTCAAGTTTGTAATCATCTTTCATTTGTTTTATAATATGTTATAATTTTATGACTTAATTTTTCTGATTTTAATCATTTCTGTTTTAAGAGCAGTATGCTTTTATGACTTTATGTTTTATTTTGTTTTGACCTGTGTGAAGCACTTTGTGATTCTCTGTCTGTGATGAGTGCTATATGAATAAAATGTACTTACTTGTGTGTCGACACCGAACCTGGTATCCCAACAGCTAGAAACCTTGTTCCATTGTTTCAACTACAACCTCCACATACTAGATGTCTCTCTGGTGCCCACATTCCATATTCTACCTTTAATAAACAAGGCCATGGATATATCGGTAAAGTTAAAAAAATGTTTATATAGAATTTCAAAGTAGTAAACAAAAATGATAAATGTCCTCTTTTTGTATAGAACTTTCTTAGGGTTCTACAATCCCCCAAGGCGCTTCACAACACAATCAGTCATTCACCCATTCACACACACACACACACACACACACACACACACACACACACGCACACGCTAGTGGGGATGAGCTCAGATGTAGCCGCAGCTGCCCTGGGATGCACTGACAGAGGCGAGGCCTGCTGAACTCTGACCACCAGGCGGGTTAAGTGTCTTGCCCAAGGACACAACTGTTTATATAAAAGGTATTCACAAACAAGCCTACATCTCTGATATCAACAAAAAGCAGTCATGTAAAAGGCGTAAGAATGAGAGACGAAATGCTCACAGCTCCCCTTGAAGTTGAGCATGATTTTAATCTGTTCAAATTAAACTAACTAGTAGAATTTAGTCATTTTATAAGGGCGGGAAATAGAAAGACTGAAGAGGAATGCAAATGTTTAGATTTCTCAAAAGTCTTAACTTTTCATAAAACAATAAACTAAAAAGCAACTGATCTGAAAAAATCCTACATTTCAAATAGGAACAAGCACATCAATTTCTCTGCCTTATTGTCGGATTCTAATGTTTCCTTTTGTCAGCTTGAGCTGCAGTCCCTGCTGATCTTCATAAGAGCTGGAGATTGTCAGCTGTCATCCCTCCAGTTCCACATTTTTGATCATCTCACCTCACCATGAGTGACAGACCTAATGAGTTTACAAGTTTGCTTGTAAAGAAATCTTGATTAATGTTTCTTAGACCACCTCTTTTACTCTTCTGGGTTACAAAAACTCATGATGAGAGATCAAAACGTTAGGCATAAACTTTCTCCCAAAGAAAGCAGCATGGTGTCATTTGCAGGGAGTTGCATCATAATTAGCTACAGGCCTAAACAAGACAGACTCTTGTACTGCAGGATTTAATTATAGAAGAAGAAACTGCGTCTTATCTAAGATCTTATCTCTGCCACCTTTGACCCCTTAAAGCATCAGAGAACAAAGTGCATTTGTCAGTAAGTTGTGCAACATAACTATGTAATTCCCTATCCTAACACAAGGTGGTAGTATATCTCAACAAACTAAAGTAAAGTTTTAGAACTGCCCCTCGAGACAGAGAGGGGTTAAAACTCAGCTGTGAAAGTTCTAATTTGACCCAAGTCTCTGCTCTAGTGTTGCTGCTGAAAATAACACATTAGTAGCAAAACATTTGTTTTTAAACTGTGTTCACTCAGGATAAAGGCCAATGTAAATCATGTCAGAAAATTATTATTATTATTATTATTATTATTATTATTATTATTATTATTGTTGTTGTTGTTGTTATCATTATTATAACGAGTTTTACATTTAAATTAAATACATCAAAATCTCCTTCTGTGTGTGTGTGTGTGTGTGTGTGTGTGTGTGTGTGTGTGTGTGTGTGTGTGTGTGTGTGTGTGTGTGTGTGTGTGTGTGTGTGTGTGTGTGTGTGTGTGTGTGTGTTCAACAGCTCAGAAATCAAACAGGCTCTGCCCCCTCAGTGCTACGCACGTCGGCGCGTGCACGTCCTCTCTTTCTTAAAGAATTATGCAGACTTCATCTCTGTGAGCGGGCGACACCTAAGCAGCATTGAAACTACTCAGGAGGTGCTATGTCAGGGCTTTTTTAATCCGCATGAACATGTGACCGAACTGGGCGCTCACATGGCTGCAGTGGCTTCATGATCCGCTTTAGTTCCGTGGTTGTGTTTTTTTAAAGTCCGGTGATCGGTAGCTTCCTCCGCAGCGCAGCGACCATCCGTAGCAGAGGACCGCTGAATACCGCAGCGCTTTACCCGGACAGACCATGGCGAGCAGCGGGCAGAAAGTTGTGCTGATCACCGGCTGCTCCTCCGGCATCGGGTTACGAATTGCCGTCACGCTGGCCAAAGATGAAAAGAAGCGTTACCATGGTAAAATGTGCTTTATTCAACACTGTTTCCTTGATGGGACCCTTTCAGTAGCGAGTCTGTTACTGAGTGTTTCTGCTGCTCATGTTTACTTCTCCTGCAACACTCTGTTGTCGCACCCCCACAAAGTTGGACTCTTGCCTCATACGTGATCCCATGTGAACTCCACTCTCACAGCTAACCAACTTATGGGAATGGCGTTACTTTTGTCAGGACTGAGGCTGAGTCGCCCCCTTGGTTCTTCCATTGTCATCTGAAAACCACCTTCCAGGGTAGGGCTCTGCAAGGATGCCGCTTGCCAGCCAGTAAAGGAGTCTTGTCAGTTCTCTTTCAAGTGACTTCTCCTGCACAAAGCCCCCTTTTATTGCTGTGAATTGTAGAGGGCCTGCTCCACTTTAGTGCCGTGTCTAATGTGCCTATGGTCCCCTCAGTGGAGCGAGTGTGAAAAGGGGGACAAAGTTTGAGACCTGTACAAGCAAGGGTTCACTCTAAAGCAAGAGCCTTGTTTGAAGTCTTCATTGGTACACCGGGGAGCTGTGGTGCTCTGCGTTGACATTGTTGGACTGTTTCCTCCCTGCTTCCCAGACATCATTATTGTCAGTTCGGAAATCTGAATTGAATGCCAAATCTTCTTGCTTTGCTCTGTGTGAGACCACCTTACCAACCCCACCCCTGTTGGTGGGAGCTTTTCTCCACCTCTATGGAGCTGGGGCTGTAACTCAACACAGGACTGTATAATTGGATGGAGGCTTTAGTGGTAGCGGTGAAAGCATTAATTGCCCCTGTCATCACACGAACCCTGTAAATAAAGTCACAGATGAGTGAAATTGTAACCTCTTTGGGAACAATTGTGCAATATTTGATTTCTTTTTCTCTCTTTGGGCCACGGGGATCTGATGAAGTTTATTACAGTGAAATAAAAGAGCAAAACAAAAGCGGTTAGCTGCTCCCTCCCTCCCAGTGCAAGCTGTGCAGATTTTGTTCCTCGCTGTGAGCTCCTTTCAATAAGACCACATCTGAGAAATGAAGCTGATCTGCTGTTCATTAGGAAATCCAACTGAGATTAGATATTATGTTGTGCTCCGAGTAACAATTAGTTGCAGTGACATGTTCAAAGCTCGACGAAAGCTCCCAAATGCCCCTTTGTTTCCACTGAAATGTGGTTCATTCAAGAATGTCTGAGCGGCTCAGGGCTGTTTCCTTCAGGAGCCAGAGGAACAATAGGTCCCTTGTTTGTGTCCTTGACTACGTCTAAATCTTTCTGTTACTTTCTCAAATTAAAATAATAGCTCTAACTAGAATACACAAGGTGTCATTAATACACAGTTTGTGAAGACAAGTAAGGCTTAACAGTTCTAGCTTTGAAGTGCGTCAACCTTGTCTGAATTCTCACAAGAATCAGGTGGGACTCTGCATTTCTCCACCAAGCACAACGGGTAGGTTTAGATGAGTGTGAGATTAACAGATTGTTTACTCCTTAATGACATTTTGTGCAACAACGCTGCCTTGCTTTGGTCTGTTAGGTAACAACAGCAAAATAAGCAAAACACACAACGTGGAGGAAGCCAATAAAGCGGGGTAAAACTGAGCAGATAGCTGCTGGCGGTGATAGATTTCTGTGTTGGATGTAGGTTAATGTTCCCTGGTGTTTAAAGTTCAGAGGGAAGCAATTCTGTGGCCTTGCCCAGGAACTTTGACCCTGACTGATTCACTCTTCCAAAGTGTGTGTGTGTGTGTGTGTGTGTGTGTGTGGACCAATTGTGACTTTTAACTTGTAACATGTGGACATGTCCACATTGTGGGGACATTTTGTTGGTCCACACAGCACTAAGCACCCTAATAATTGGTTTTAGAGGTCTGGTGTGAACGAACGTTTAGGTTAGGGTTAGGAACAGAATTCTATTGGTTAGGGTTAGGGTTAGGCATAGTGGAGTCACTAAAATGAAGCATATACAGGTGTGTGTGTGTGTGTGCGTGCGTGCGTGCGTGCGTGCGTGCGTGCGTGAGTGAGTGAGTGAGTGAGTGAGTGAGTGAGTGAGTGAATTCCTACTTGTGTTTTAATTAGATGGATTGATTCACTGGTAGTTGCGTACTTCTTTGAGTCATTTTACCAGTTTTTAAATGAATCCATAGTGTTCATAGCAACAGAAACTATTTTTTCTTTAGTAATTTCCTATGAAATGAGAAATGGTGTTGAAACAAATCAGTCATCAAAAATATAAAAAACTGGATTACATTTTTAAGAACCAGAGATAGGTGTCATCTGAATGCATTTGAATAAATCTCTTCGTGGAGCTTCTTTGAGATATTACCTCAGATCACGAGTTCCACCCAACTCCGCCCCAGTGATTTTATAGCCAAAACTAAGCAGTGACTATAAAATTACACAAGGCATTCAAGGGCCAGGACCAAATCCTCTAAGACCTAACCATGTTGCTTCCTCTCTGCAGGCAAGCTCTTTGGGCATGTTGGTGCAGACTCACATACACGACACGCCAATGGTTTTAAAAATGTAAAAGAAAACAACTTTTAAAAAGATATTTATAAAAAGTAAACATGCAAATTCATTATTACTAAAATCACAGAGTAACTTTTTTCTGAGTGGGAGATAATATAATATCCTCTGTGTTCACTTCAGTCTGCTTCATCAGTGATCGGCCAATCTGAAACTCGAAAATCTGAACTTTGTTTTTTTCCTTTTTATTAGTTTTTCTGGTCTATGAATACAACATTACCAAGTTGCAAAACAATTTAATTTTTCAGGACCATGAACTCGCCAATACCAAGTTTCCATGTGCACGTTTTTGCTGCCAGAATCAAACATTTTAAGGTCATCAGAAATAGAAAATAAATTTTATTTGTGTCTTTTAGTTTTTTGAGACAAATCAACATTGACAGGTCTGGGCAAGGATCGGTAACTGGCATTGACCTTCAACACCAGAATAACTGCATCTCAACTCATTTTTTTTTTATTTTTAATTTGAAAGTTTATTTTACCATAATTTCTATATATTACCATTGTTCACAGTCATTGCCACTATGCGAGACCTGAAGAAGAAGGACAAGTTGGTGGAGGCAGCTGGAGACGCGTACGAGAAGACCATGACTTTGCTTCCATTAGACGTCTGTAGTGACGAGTCTGTTCGTCAGTGTGTTAACAGTGTAAACGACCGCCACATTGATATTCTGAGTAAGTTCATCTTTGTGTGAATAATGATGCAAATGTACCTGTTTTTCTCATCGTCTTTAAACTGTTTGTGAACAAGGCTTAAATAGCAGCCACCATCTCAGCTGGACGTGTTGCTGCACCCATGATGCAGAATGGAGAGACGTCGCAGGTCTTTCCTTCCAACTGCTGTCAGACATTACAACAAAGACCTTATAGTTGGAGACAAACACACACACTCACTCAGGAAGGCTAGCAAACACACACAGCCAGTACACCATTGTAGTCTCTCTTATTTGCAATAATACTTCAGTGCAATCTTTCTGAAAGAAGAAAGAAAGAAAGAAAGAAAGAAAGAAAGATAGAGAGAGAGAGAGAGAGAGAGAGAGAGAGAGAGAGAGATAGATAGATAGATAGATAGATAGATAGATAGATAGATAGATAGAGAGAGAGAGAGAGAGAGAGAGAGAGAGAGATAGATAGATAGATAGATAGATAGATAGATAGATAGATAGATAGATAGATAGATAGATAGATAGATAGATAGATAGATAGATAGATAGATAGATAGATAGATAGATAGATAGATAGATAGATTGATTGATTGATTGATTGATAGATAGATAGATAGATTGATTGATTGATAGATAGATGATAGATAGATAGATAGATAGATAGATAGATAGATAGATAGATAGATAGATAGATAGATGATAGATAGATAGATAGATAGATAGATAGATAGATAGATAGATAGATAGATAGATAGATAGATAGATAGATAGATAGATAGATAGATGATAGATAGATAGATAGATAGATAGATAGATAGATAGATAGATAGATAGATAGATAGATAGATAGATAGATAGATAGATAGATAGATAGATTGATTGATAGATAGATGATAGATAGATAGATAGATAGATAGATAGATGATAGATAGATAGATAGATAGATAGATAGATAGATAGATAGATAGATAGATAGATAGATAGATAGATAGATAGATAGATAGATAGATGATAGATAGATAGATAGATAGATAGATAGATAGATAGATAGATAGATAGATAGATAGATAGATAGATAGATAGATAGATAGATAGATGATAGATAGATAGATAGATAGATAGATAGATAGATAGAAAGAAAGAAAGAAAACAAGAAAGAAAGAGAACAAGAAAGAAAATCTTTTATTTAGCGCCTCAAGATAAAAGTCACGAGGCGCTTCACAAAAACAAAAAAATTAAATATTAAAAAGATTTCAGAAATGATTAAAAACATCTTTAAAATGAGAAGAAATAAAAATTGTGATTAAACAATATAAGGGAAAAGGAGAGGGAAAATGAATAGGAAAGAGGGAAGGGTTAGGGTTAGGTGGAACCCGGGAAAGGCGGAATAACAGCAGAACAAGTAGAGCGTTATGAAGGTCACACCAAAGCCTGAACAGGTGAGTTTTCAGCTGCTTTTTTAAAGGAGACCACTGAGTCCACTGATCTCAGGCTCAGGGGGAGAGAGTTCCAGTCTGGGGGCCATTCTGATGCAACAGATGAAATTTTTAGGGTTGAGTACACTGCCTGGACAAAAAAGTACCTGGATTTAACTAAGCTAGTAGGTAGGAGCCTCATGTTGGATAATTACTGCATGAGTGGTTATCTTTAAGCTCGCAAGAAGATATTAACCCCAACTGGTGCAGTGAGTTGCTTCTCATTTCTTAAACAAGCATGTGGAAAGACACATCTGGTGGTTGTGGAAAAGATGTTTCTTGAAGAAGGGTCATATCATCGGCATGCATCAAGGAGATAGCATAAACGACTAAAACTGGGTTAAGAACTGTCCAACGCACTATTAAAAACTGGAAGGATAATGGGGACTCATCATCTTTGAGGATAAAATGTGGCTGGGAAAAAATCCTGAATGACTGTGATCAGCGATCGCTTAAACTTAGGTGACATCAAATCAAAGCAAACCAACAGTGAAAGTAAGAGCATTTCCATATGCAAAATGTAAAGGGAACTCAAGGCATTGAGACTGAACAGCTGTGTAGCTGTAAGTAAACCCCTAATATGAGGCAAACAGGGAAACAAAGGTTTTGACTCTAGACCAATGGAAGAAGGTCATGTGGTCTGATGAGTCCAGACTTACCCGGTTCCAGAGTGATGGGTGCATCAGGGTAGGAAGAGAGGCAGATGAAGCGATGCACCCATCATCATGCCTAGTGCCTGTGGGGGCAGTGTTATGATCTGGGCTTGCTGCAGTTGGTCAGGTCTAGGTTCAGCAACAGGATGTGCTCCAAGAATGAGGTCAGCTGACTACCTGAATACACTGGCATGACCAGGTTATTCAATCCTCCCTGATGGCACAGGGAGGGGCAGGTCGGGTCAAGTCGGGCCACAGTTTTTTCTATCCCGATTGTAAAACCAGTCCACAGCCAAACCGGTCCATGCCACTGACGGCACTTTTGTGGCCTCCTTCTGTTGTAGGTCCAAATCTTTGTGGAGCGGTACGGTTAAAGCAGAGCGACAACACAATCCTCTGATTGGGGGACAGATAGATGTCACTACTTGCCACAAGCAAAACCAACCTCGGAGTTCTATTTGTATTTTCATTAGTTGTACACGGATGTGAGAAATGCCTGCAAGTAGCAGCAAGGCTTGGACAGCTTCAGAGCTCCATACATTCCTCACCATCGCCATGAAAGTCTAACCTCAGGGCAAGCTACTTAGATTGCTAAGGAAATCCCGTTTTGAAGAAATTTTTCAGCAGATGGGAGCCGAAGGATTCGAGCAATCATCGAATCCGTGTCGAGCTAAGCTGAAGAAATTAAAAGCTCAATATAGAAATGTTAACGATAGGAACAGCCGGGGTGAAAATGGAAGAAATACATAGAGGTGCTACAACACACTGGATGCTATATATAACCACAGACCGGCAAACTGAGACAGGCCTGGACTGAGCACCCCCTTCTGGAGTCTCATGTGGAGCCTGTTGGTAGGCATTTCTTTTTTGTCTTTAGCTCTGCAGAACATATATTGCAGCACAAAAATACTGAATAGTTGCACAACCTATTTATGAAATGGTGCACGACTCATGGCGGTACGTTTAACCCCACCGGCCAACATGCAAGGCCAGACTGCAATAAAAGAGCTTCCATCAGGCCGACGATGACCGGCCCTGTCCCAAACCCCACAGTGGGTCCAAGGCTCGAGATGACAATGCCAGAGATTGAAAGAATGGTTCAGGGAGCATTTCCACACATTGATTAACCACCACAGAGTCCAGACCTCTTTGGGATGTGCTGGAGAAGGCTTTCTGCAGGGGTCAGAGTCTGTCATCATCAATGCAAGATCTTGGTGAAACGTTAATGCAACACTGGATGGAAATAAATCTTATGATGTTGCAGAAGCTTATCGAAACAGTGCTCATTCCTCAGTGGTTTATCCTCCTGTTCCCTCCATAAGTGGTTTTTATAAACACCTTGGATCTAACCCTGCTAATTTACGTCCACTAACTCCAGCTGTTTCTGTAGTTTCTGATTCCTCCACCTCACTCAGCATGGCTCTATTAAATACCCGCTCTGTTAAAAATAGGTACTTCCTGCTCAATGATCTAATTCTCTCTAAAAACCTGGATTTCCTGTTTCTGACTGAAGTTTGGCAGCAAACATCTGAATATTCTGGTCTGATTGAACTCTGCCCGAGTGGTTATTCTTTTCTTAGCCAGCCCCGGGGTTCTGGTCGTGGTGGAGGCCCAGCTGTTGTTTTCAGAGACCATCTTCCATGTAGCTCTACAACCTCTGGTCACTTTGCTTCCTTTGAACTGCAGCTGATTAAAGTCGGGCGTAAGGACCCGTTCTACTGTGCTGTGGTCTATCGTCCACCTGGTCCAAACAGTTCTTTCCTTCAGGAGTTTAGTGACTTTCTATCCTCCACTGTGAAGCTGTCCAGACTGGTGATTGTGGGTGACTAACATCCACGTTGATGATCCCTCTGATCACTTTGCCATGATTTTCTCCAGCCTTATGGACTCCTTCGGCTTTACCCAGCATGTTTCTGGCCCCACACACACCAGGGGCACACTCTAGACCTTGTTTTTACCCTGGGTCTAAATGTTGACAGTGTTTGTCCTGAGGACGTTTATATTTCAGATCACCATTGCATTTTCTTTAACTTGTCAGTTTCTGCTTCCCTACCTCCTGCTCGCCGTATGGTTAGTTCTCGTTTTCTTAATTTCTTAATGAGAGCACAGCTAGCAATTTTTCCGCGGCTTTTAATCCACCCTGTTTTTCTGATAACAACCCAGATTCCTTAACTTCTCAGTTTAACGAGTACTGCCTCTCCATTCTGGACAACATCTGTCCTGTCAGAACCAGATCAGTTCCTGCAGTGAACCCTACTCCCTGGTTTAATGACAGCCTTCGCAGCCTGAAGCACCAATGCAGAAAAATTGAGCGCTTGTGGAAGAAAACCCATCTCCACGTCCGTCTGCTGCACCTAAAGGATCTTCTGACACCCTTTAACTCTGCGGTCAGAGACACAAGGGTTTCCTATTTTTCCAACCTGGTGTCCCAGAGCAAAGGGAACCCCAAGGTGCTGTTTAACACCATCAGCAGCATTGTCTCTCCTGCCACTCCTACAGCCTCCATCCACTCTGTTACAGACTGTGAGAACTTTCTGTCTTTCTTTGTGGACAAAGTCAATAAGGTTAGATCTAGCATCTCTCCTTCAGCCTTATCGCTGCCTCTCCCGACTCCAACCAGGCCCATCATCCTGGATAGCTTTGCTCCTGTTTCTTTGCCTGAGTTAACCAAACTAGTTAACTCTATGAAGACCTCTGCATGCCCCCTCCACATCTTACCCTCATCTTTGTTTAAAAGTGCTTTTCAGTCCATCGATCCCAGCGTGCCCTCCATTATTAATGCTTCTCTGGTTTCTGGTCAGGTCCCTGCTTACTTAAAGATTGCTGTAATCCACCCGCTTCTTAAAAAACCAAGTCTTGACCCCTCTCTCCATAGCAGCTTCAGACCCATCTCTAAACTTCCGTTCATCTCCAAGATCTTGGAAAAGGTTGTGGCTAAACAACTCACAGCTGCTCTTGATGAACATAACATCTATGATAGCTTCCAGTCAGGTTTTCGTGGAGCTCATTCTACTGAAACAGCTCTTCTTAGGGTCTCTAATGACCTTCTGACTCACAGTGATGCAGGGGACTGTTCTGTTCTGGTCCTGTTAGACCTGACTGCAGCCTTTGACACTGTTGACCATCACCTGCTACTGGAGAGGCTGAGAGACTGGGTAGGCCTATCAGGAACTGCTCTGGAGTGGTTATCTTATCTCTCTGAGCGCTCCTTTTCTGTGGCCGTCACCAAGTTTAGGTCCTCCACCACCTCCCTTACCCATGGTGTCCCACAAGGTTCTGTGCTGGGGCCTCTGCTCTTCCTCCTCTATCTGCTCCCTCATCAGCACATCCTGAGCTCTTTCAAATGAATCTCCTACCATCTTTATGCAGATGACATCCAACTGTACATCTCCTTTAAGCCCCTTGAGATGTCTAAGCTGCAGCTGTTACACACCTGCTTAAGCTGGGCGGACACTGTGCGACTTTTTCACTCGTAGCACTCAGCTTCAGCTCAAACTGTACGACTTCCTCGCAGTGCAGGTCTCATGAGTCATGTGCTCACACTGTACGTCCCAGTTCTCGGATGCGACCTGACTGCTCAAACTGTACGTCTGGTAGCAACACGTCAGACTTAAAAATATACTAAAAATAGCAGTTTTTACACAACACGTCAGACTTTTTTTGTGTTGTTTTGCCTGTTGTTCTTCAGGAATGCTGCAGGAGGACACACAGGGATTTATGGGGGCTGGATGAGGAAAACGAAATAAAGTAAATCTGTGTTTTGTGATCAGTTTAATTTGACATGAACACGACGAACACGCTTTCTTGACAATCATTGTGAGTAAAAAAACGTGTAGAAATAAAAACGAACAACATGTGTTATTAGGGAAATAGCGGGCGAGCGGTGTTGATGGATGATTGCGCATGCGCCGTGAGCGGTTCTGATACTTTTTGGGTCGCAGTCGCTCGCTGCGCCGCTTCAACCCTCACGAGGAACGAGCAAAATATCAAACACTCCAGAAGTCCGTGTGAGCTCACAATTGCTGATCGGTAGCTGGTCACTTGGTGTTAATCGCCTTTCGTAACCCCCTGTACACTACACGACGCTCAGCGCAAAACTCGCCCTGATCTTGTGGATTCTCGCATGAGTGGAAAATCGGCTCGAAAAAGTGAAAAAGTCGCACAGTGTCCGCCCGGCTTTAGACTATTAAAACCTGGATGGCTGGGAACTTTCTACAGCTGAATCAAGATAAGACTGAGATCCTCATCTGTGCCCCAGACAAGCTGGTTCCCAAAGTCAGAGATTCTCTTGGTCAGCTTGCTACTCACACCAAACCCTCCGTCAGGAATCTGCACCCAGCTCTCACCCTGGATTCTCATGTCATTTCTCTTGTTGGCTCTTCCTTCTTCCATCTCAGGAACGTTGCTAAGCTGAGTCCCATTTTTTTCCACTCTGAACTTGAGACAGTTATCCACACCTTCATCTTCTCACGCTTAGACTACTGCAACTCTCTTTTCACGTGTCTGAGCAGAACCTCCCTGAACCGTCTGCAGGTGGTTCAGAACGCCTGTGCTCGGCTTCTGACCAAGTCCTCCAAACACACCCACATCACCCTGCTTCTCCTCCAGCTTCACTGGCTGCCAGTCAACTTCAGGGTTCATTTCAAGATCCTGGTTCTGGTCTATAGGGCCTTACATGGACAAGCACCATCTTACATTGGTGATCTTCTTAGTCCCTACACCCCCAGCAGGTCCCTGAGGTCCAGTGATCAAAGCCTACTGCTTGAGCAGCGCACCAGGCTAAAGACCAAAGGTGACAGATCATTTGCTGCTGTGGCCCCCAGACTCTAGAACTCTCTCTCCCTGAGCCTGAGATCAGTGGACTCAGTGGTCTCCTTTAAAAAGCAGCTGAAGACTCACTTGTTCAAGCTGGCTTTTGTATGACCTTCTTCATCACTCTCTCTTTATTCTGCTCTCCCCACCTATTCCACCTTCCTCAGGATCCACTGATTTCCCTCTTTCCTGTTCACTCTCTCTCTTTCTTAACATTTTTTAATCGCAATTGTCTCTTTTTTGCTCATTTTAAATATATTTTAACCATTTTCTAAATTATTTTTTATATTTTTACATTTTTTATTTTTGAAAAGCGCCTCGTGATTTTTTTTCTTGAGAGGCGCTATAGACATGATATTTCTTCTTCTTCTACAGTGAATGTGTGATGGAATCAAAGCTAAAGGTGGTTCAATTAAATATTAGAGTGGGACTTTTTTTTGGTGGTGACTTTTTGGGCCAAGCAGTGTGGGTGAAGTGTGCAATGTTGAATGTGCAATTCATATTGTGCAACTATCTATCTATCCATCTATCTATCTATCATCTATCTATCTATCTATCTATCTATCTATCTATCTATCTATCTATCTATCTATCTATCTATCTATCTATCTATCTATCTATCCATCATCTATCTATCTATCTATCTATCTATCTATCTATCTATCTATCTATCTATCTATCTATCTATCTATCTATCTATCTATCTATCTATCCATCCATCCATCCATCCATCCATCCATCCATCCATCCATCCATCCATCCATCCATCCATCCATCTATCTATCATCTATCTATCTATCTATCTATCTATCTATCTATCTATCTATCTATCTATCTATCTATCTATCTATCTATCTATCCATCCATCCATCCATCCATCCATCCATCCATCCATCCATCCATCCATCCATCCATCCATCCATCCATCCATCTATCTATCTATCTATCTATCTATCTATCTATCTATCTATCTATCTATCTATCCATCCATCCATCCATCCATCCATCCATCCATCCATCCATCCATCCATCCATCCATCCATCCATCCATCCATCCATCCATCCATCCATCCATCCATCCATCCATCCATCCATCCATCCATCCATCCATCCATCCATCCATCCATCCATCCATCCATCTATCTATCTATCTATCTATCTATCTATCTATCTATCTATCTATCTATCTATCTATCTATCTATCCATCCATCCATCCATCCATCCATCCATCCATCCATCCATCCATCCATCTATCATCTATCTATCTATCTATCTATCTATCTATCTATCTATCTATCTATCTATCTATCTATCATCTATCTATCTATCTATCTATCTATCTATCTATCTATCATCTATCTATCTATCTATCTATCTATCTATCATCTATCTATCTATCTATCTATCTATCTATCTATCTATCTATCTATCTATCTATCTATCTATCTATCTATCTATCTATCTATCTATCTATCTATCTATCTATCTATCTATCTATCTATCTATCTATCTATCATCTGTCTGTCTGTCTGTCTGTCTGTCATGTATTTTAAAATAAATTGTTTTCCACTTTAAATCTTGAGTTAGATTTTGTGGCAAGTAAGAAACCAAAGCCAAATAAAATTACTTCAATTTAGAACAAAGGTTACTTAGACTCAAAACAGCCGTGTTGTCAGACCGTGGTTGTACTTGCTGTGGTTTTGCAGCTTGAGTGGGTGGAAGGAGGGGATTGGGAGTCTTGAAATTCCAGTGGGCAGATAGATTCTGCACCCGAACAGAAAAGGCCATTACAAGCGAGTTAGAGCTTACACTGAGTCATGGATCTTATTGTCTTCATGAGAACCATGCCGTTTGTACTGGGTTTTTCACAGGTAGAAAAAAAGGAGATAAAGGCTCAGAAATCTCAGCGCCTTGAAGAGATTTTGTGGTGCAACATGTCATGTTTTGAGCTCAATAACTTGTGAATGAATGTCTCTTCTCAGTTGTTTTTTAAACCTCTAGTCTGGATAAAACATCTATTTATAAGCATGCTTCCATCCAGCTTTACACCCCCTTCACATAATTGCTCAAAACCCAGAGGCCCCTCAGCATGGACTTGTGTGCTACACACCACCCTGGAACTGTTACAAACTGACATCTGGTGGCATTAATAAGTAACAACACTCATGATCACTGAGACTTAGTTGAATAAAGTGAATAAATAAACTGTCTTCATCTGCAGAGTGTGATCTAAGTCTGTGTGCTTCCTGTCAGTCAACAATGCAGGTGTGGGCTTGCTTGGCCCCGTGGAAAGCATCAGCATTGAAGAAATGAAAAGAGTATTTGACACCAACTTCTTCGGTGTGGTTCGTATGATCAAAGAAGTGATGCCCGACATGAAGAAGAGGCGTTCAGGACACATCGTGGTCATGAGCAGCGTTATGGGTCTCCAGGGTATGAGCTTTGAACATCTCAGTCTGCTCAAATGAAAGAAACAGAAAATTACCCTTTAAATTTTAGATTGTAAAAATACTAATTTCATATAGTCTAGTGAAAGCATAAAAATGTTTTATTATGACATATGTGCGTTATAGACCTTCCCACACACGCACGCACACACACGCACACACACACACACACACACAATGAAAGTGACAGTGTGATGGAGGGTTATTTCTAGGGTCTGATCCTTATGTGGGGCAGCAGTAGCTCAGGAGGCAGAACGGTTGGGATTATGGGATCAATTCCTTCTCTCACCAGGGTTATTCTGCCTTTGTGTCCACGGGCAAGACACCTCACCTGACTTGCATGTGTTGGTGGTGGTCAGAGGAGCCGATGGCACAAAATGACAGCCTCGCCTCTGTCAGACCACCCCAGGGCAGCTGTAGCTATGCAGTAGCTTACCCTCAGTTGCAGTTCGTGAATAATGGAGCACTTTGAGTTCTGGGGAAAATATTAGTACTACAGCAGTTCAGACACATCAAATAATAATAATAATAATAATGCATTGAACTTATATAGCGCTGTTCTAGACACCCAAAGACGCTTTCACACACACTCACATTCACACACTGCTAGTGATGATAAGCTGCTTGTGGCCACAGCCACCCTGGGGAGGTCTGACAGAGGCGAGGCTGCCATTTGACGCCGTCGGCCCCTCTGACCACCACTAACACAGGCAAGTTGGGTGAAGTGTCTTGCCCAAGGACACAACAGCAGGATACCCCTGGCGGGAGCTGGAGTCGAACCCATGACCCTCCGATCATGAGGCAACCCGCTCTACCACCTGAGCTACTGCTGCTAGTGTTTACTTTTGTTGCTTCAAAGTTCCTCGTGCTTCGAGTTCAACAGAGATATTGTTTAGTTGTTTGAATTCTGTAAAACCTAAGGACATATCGTTTCCTTTGTGCTTTACTCTTAAACCAGGAGTGGTGTTCAATGATGTTTACACCGCCTCTAAGTTTGCTATGGAGGGGTTCTGTGAAAGCATGGCTGTCCAGCTGCTGAAGTTCAATATAAGGTAGATCAAACCCCTCCACCATCACAGCTGTCTCTACTTTTCCACGGTCCACTCCTCCTCTCAGAGCTTTCCGTGTGTGTCTCTCCTCAGGCTGTCCATGATTGAACCTGGCCCAGTGCACACCGAGTTCGAGACCAAGATGATGGAGGATGTGGCTAAGATGGATTTTCCTGGGGTTGATGCAGACACAGTTCGATATTTTAAAGACGTTTACCTGCCATCATCTACTGATATATTTGAAGCCATGGGCCAGATGCCAGAGGACATAGCTAAAGTAAGGAAATAAGTGTCCAGGGGTCTCATTTATCAAACATTGCGTAGAATACTTACTAAAATTGTACTTAAACTCAGAAAAAAAATGTACTCACGGCAAGTAGGTTCGTGATCTATCAAACATGGAGTACGCACAGCTGCACGCAGTCTCCGCTTCATACATCAGAGACTAACGAGAAAGGTTCTCAGCAGCTTTTTAGTCACATCCCGCCCTCACCACGCCCACTTACTGCCATAAATGGTTGATGCAAAGTGCCTTGTGGATCTCATGCATATACATAAGCCGGCTTTTGCAGCATTTCGATCCCGACCGCAGATCAAGGAAGCGCTATTTCACAGAAGCAGAAATTCAGGTACCTGTGGGTGAGGTGGAGAAATGAAAGGAAGTGCTTTTGCAAAACAAATAAGAGAAAATCCACGGAGTGGCACAGCGCCGTCAGTGCTGAGTTCTTCAGAGAGATCTGTGGGGATATAAAAAATTGGTCCGATCAGGATTCAACCCCCAGACTCCCAGGTGATAGTCACGCGCGCTAACCAGTCAGCCAAATGGAATCTCTCTTTGTCCAAGTAGCCAGGGCGCATGATCAATCGGGTCACAGTGACAGGACACACACTGTCACAGACGCATGACATTCTGTCTCAATCTGTCCCCCTGCTGATGTATTCTGCATTCTGTATTCTGCGCTTCAGGCTGTGTGTGTGTGTGGGGGGGGGGGGGGGGGGGTCTTGTTCTGTGTGAAAACGAAGTGATAATGCTGCAGGATTTCATAATTTTATCTTCCCAGCAGCAGCACTGCAGCTGCTCTCCATGTCCAACATGTGCGTAAGCCAGGTCCTTAGTCAACTTAAAGTTGCGCACATTTTTCTGCTAAGTTTTCTTTCATAAATCCCAAAGTTTGCGTGGAAAGTTTCTTACGCAGTTTTCCGACCCCGTTTTGTGCGTAAGCAAGCTTGATAAATGAGGCCCCAGACTTGACCTAACTTATCTCAGGATTTATGAGTCAGAGATGTTCTCTGCTCACAGTCCGATAAAAGTGTAAACAAGTTCAATGAATCACTCAAAACTTTTCTTTTTGCTTGTTTCCTGCAGTGCACAAAGATGGTTATTGAGTCAGACAGTCCTCGCTTTAGGAACCTGACCAACAGCCTCTACACGCCAATTGTGGCCTTAAAATACGCAGATGAGACTGGCGGCCTCTCTGTGAACACCTTTTACAACCTGCTCTTCAATTTTGGCCCTCTCATGCACATTACCATGAGCATCCTCAAGTGCCTGACATGTAGCTGTCTGCGCAGACGCACCATCTCTCCTAACTGACTGTCCTGTCGTTTGCCTGACCCTGCCAGCCCCCTCTGTGTCTCTCTCTGACGGTGTGGGCTGACCAGTTAGCATTGAACCTGCAGCTTGGCTCCTTCCAGTTCAAAGACACTACCATGATAAGCTTTGAGAGACAACTTGCACAATTGCACATATTTTTTCACATACATGATGCAGGCAGGGTGTCCTAATGTACTGAGAGAAAAGCAAACACACCAAGGCAGGGAAGATAAACAGCAACAACTGCAGATATTTTATTTTAAAAATGCCACAATTTATTTTTCTATGAGAAGAGCTCGTGTTAAACTCACGTGTTCTGTCAGCGCACGGACAGGACATGAGGTCGAAGTCTCTAGGATGAACATTAAAGCACAAAAAAGTAAACTCAGCTGATATTTGAAACTTTGAAATTATTGAAAATATAAGAAAAAATATAGAAATAAAATAACTTGTAGCGTAAATAACTTTACTGTCGGGCTCACCAGAGTTATAATGTTTATTACAGAGTCAGAATTTATTAATCTGCTTTTAATGTATGCCATTCTTAATTTTATGTTTGTCTCAATGTAGGGTTCTCATGGTCATAACTGCTGTTGAATCGTCATAAATAGTTTTCTTTGGGGTTTTAAAATGTTAAACTATAGATCAGATCATTTTAATAATTAAGTTTGTTTTCGAAATAAACAATTCTGACTTACCCAAGTGGTTTGTAGGACATTTTTTCTGATTCATACAAAATATCATCATAAAGGCTTTTTCTACTATGCCTGATAAAACAGCAGTCTGTGGAACACCTTGGTTACCAGGAGGGGGCAGTGGTTCACTGTTTTTCCTCGTTTTCCTGCATGTTGGCAAAAAATTTGATTGCAGACATTTTGGCTCCTACTGGCACAGAAATGGCAGGTGGTCATAAAAACAAACCTCAGTTTCCATATCATGAATTTGTTTGAAGGTCCTGGTATTCAGGACCACCGCAGCACGCCTGGTAAAACTAAAACTGCATTTGGTTTCACCCACCTGTTGCTTCCTTTGACTTGTTTCTACTCCTCCGTGTTTATGAGCTGTATCCTTGACCAGAATGAACAGGTGCAGTATTTCGCTTGTGTTGCAATCATGCATTCACAGGCAGATTAGATTCATTTGCCGCTTTCCTCAACTCATCTCTCATCAAACGTGATCCTCAGTGATTCATGCTGAATGCTTTGAATGATAAATTAATGAAGATAGATACTAGTTAGCAGCAGACGTTAGCACCAATAACTCCTCATAGACAAAGCATTTGCTAGCATATTTGCATACAAAACACAAATAAGGCCACCAGCAGAGCACATACTAGTTTTTGCATATGCATTTTGTGAGTGTGCCTGCCTGTGCACATGCGCATGCATTAGCATGCGTTTGCATGCATGTGAATATGTTTGTGGGTGATTGTGTTATATGAGCATGTCTATAGGCCAAGTTAGTGAGCTGTTGATGGATATAAAGAGGTCATGGCCTACCCCCCTACCCCCATCCATACCCCTCCCTTGAACCCCCAACCCTCTCACACACACACACACACACACCCTGCTTTGTGTCGTGTGAGAGAATGTGACCTGGTTCCCATCCCCGAGGAGGGGTGAAAACTAATGACAACCTCAGACACATTGCGCAGCCTTGAGCCTCCCTCTCCAGCTGGCCCCTTCAGAGCTGGACCCCCTGGTCTTGGTCCACTCTAGGCCTTTAGTCTGGCCTGTGGTGCCCAGTTTGTCCCAGAATCCTGACTCTAGCCCATGCCAAGGAAATGTGCCCTTCTTTGCCTAAACCAGTCACCAGTCAAAACGCTGGGAGCCCGTAGTGCAACTGGTTGTAAACCTTTAGTTTTTGAGTTGTGTACAACGATTTAAGTCCCTCAGTTCCGTGTATGTGTCTTCATCAGAGGCGACAGTTCCACACAATAGAACAAAGACACTGTCAATCACAATCAAACGAGTGTGTGTGTTTGTGCGTGTGCGTGTGCGTGCGTGTGTGTGTGTGTGTGTGTGTATGTTGGTGGAGAGGGGGGATAAAAGAACCAAGGAGGATGGAGGAGGAGCCTGTGGGTTCCGAGTGTTCAGAAGGATGCCAGCACCCAATGTGGGACACTGCAGGCCACTGGCAGGGGGTGGGTAGGAAGCTCTGGGCAGCAAGGGGTGGGACGTGTTGCACTAAATGAAAGGCCTATTTACTGAATGAATACAGGAGTTACAGCAGAGTCTCATTAAACGAGAGGACTTATCAAACCATTGTCTGTACCTTTGTTTCACCATCAAGAACTTAATTACAAAATAATGAGGGTAATGTAATGTAGTTAGGTCTTGTCGCAAATTCTAAGTCAATAATTTGGCACCAGATTTGTCTGCATGCAACCTCGAAAAAGTATCTAACAATGAGTCTTGTGCATTTTAATGGTTGTTAAACAAACTGGTTGAAAATAAAGAGAAGGGAGCAGTGAAACAAGAGATGGGATGAGAAGAGTGTGAAATAATCAAAAGAGATAGAGCCATCAACCAGTGGATCTGGTGTCTAGACACAAGTACTTCAGACTGATCCCAGGTCAACACGAGTCTGAAGAACACCTCGTTTTTCTGTTTGTTATTTCATTTTAATCTTTTGAACGTGATCTCAGAATAAAAGCAGCCGTGCTTTTAATTAGAAACAGAACTGAGTCCAAAGACAAACAAAACAAATGAAGCAGAAAAACAAGATGGGGTCAGGCACTATCTACAGATGTAGCCACATGGGACGTTTCACTACCAACAAGCTGAACTCAGACCTGAGGGGAGCCATTAATCTTTATAAAGTCAAACGGGAGAAGCCCAGGTTGCCCTGTGACAGCAGGGTCTTTCAGACTCCACGAGAAGAAACAAACACACACCTTTGACTGTTTTCTCCCCTCATGACCATCCATTCAATTTATTTTTCTCCTTACTCTCCTTCGGGGCTTCTCCTCCCTCCTGTTCTGTCCTTCTCCATACCTCACAGACTCAGCACGGGTCACTTGTTTTTACTCGTGCATGTTGAGCCTGGTCATCATTTCCCCCTCGGAGTCCAGCTGTTAGCTTGTAAAACCATTTAGCATCAACTGGGATTCCACTAAATCAGATGAATCTTAACTTTTGCTGTCCAGCCAAAGGCCGTTGTGTCAGTCACAGAGCTGGTATTGTCACAGTCATTACAGCATTTGTGCAGTTCTCTTTCCCTCCTGCCTCTCCACAACATAAACAACCCAACTGGAACTTCCAGACTGGGATTTAGTTTTCCCACTGCCGTATTGTTTTGTTCTGCTCTTTTCACTCTCTCAAAATAACCAGTTCAACTTGTGAAACTCTGTGATTACAGGTTTCACATTTGAAATCCTAAGCAGCATTGGAGGTTGATTGTCCAGGGCTTAAAGTGATGTAATCTGAGTTGGGGTAACATGATCATCTTTTATTGTCCTGACAATGAGGTCAGATTGGTGTATGATTCCTTAAGATGTGTCTTACAGCAGAGCTGCTGAGGTAATATTACTCAAAAACCTGCAAGTCCTGTTTCTGTTCGAGTCGAGACAAGATGCATGACTGAGTCCAAAAAGCAAAACTTGGAAATCATAAAAATGAAAGCAAACATTCAGTGGTGCATCCACACAAACGTGCACTATTTCTCAGCATCCTGTGCCCTCACATTTTACTCCCAAACATATCATTTGTCCTTTGGTTTTTCAGCATGGCTCACTTGTTTCTCTCTCTCAGTGTTGTAATTAAATGTCTGGGAATCTCTTGTTTTGTTAATTTATGGACAACTTACTACATGCTTTGCTGTTTGGTTTGACCAACACCGGTGATTGAGTATTTCCAACCAGGGGATGAGCATCCTTTTTAATTTGTTTCCCAAGGATGGTGGTGTTTTCCTCTTTTGCCTCCAGCAGCGTGAGAGTGAGTTTAGTGGGTGTCAATGTGCATGTGTGTATGAATCAGAGGGCGAGAGGACTCAAAGGCAGACACCAATAGGAGTGTTGCCTTGCCTGGCAACCCTGGCTGTATCCCAGCCCCAGTTCACTGCCAGAGAGAAAACCTCACTCAGGACCTGATCAACACCGCCACAGATTTGATCTATTCACTGTCGCCAGCCTTAACGATGAAAAACCAAACAGGGTGCAGGCACACCCATGCCAGGAAGCCTGTCTTGGTCCAAAGAGCCCACATCATTGTTTATTCAGCTTGAGTGCATCACAACTTGGCAACCAGGGTGAGAACGAATGGATATTCAAAATATAAGTCCCTAAGAACATAATGACAGCCTAGCTTTTGGACCCACCTAAACATATGGAATAATAAAATATGATGTTCATGTGAACCCGTACATGCTTCCAAGCTGGGAAACAACATCAAATCGCCTCATTTTCATTCCTGTTTTTCCATCAAACAAAAGAATAACCTCTGCTATCGACCATGAAAAGATATTCGCAGATTTGTCTCATGTGAAGAGATGTCTTTGTTGGTTATCTCCATTGGTGAGCCGCCTTCATTTGGCTCATTCTAATCAGAACACAAACACGCCTCTGTCATTTGGCTGCTGTCCCTCCTACCCCCCCCACCCCATTTCTCCCTCTCAGTCCCATTTACCAACTTTACAAGCTAGACTCTATTTTCTGCCACCTCACTTCATTTTTTCACTTGCTTTGTTTCAGTGTGTCTTCGCATCCTTACACCTGTTTACAAGTTTTTGTGTTATTTATGTGGACATGTTCCAGTGATATGTTTCCTGCCCCTCATTTTCTATCTAATGTACTCATCTATATTGTATCTGTCTCCCCTGAGGCTCCAGCTCCGAGGTGTGACATGAATTACCTCTGCTTGTCTGTACATTGCTTCGTCTCAGTTGCTGAAGGGAAGAGCTGTGAAGCAAAGAAAACCCCTGAGGGCTGTACAGCAGGTGACTGCAAGATGGTTTCATCATGAAAATGTTTCCTTTCTCATGCAAAAAGACATCCAGACCTTCCTGCTCACCATCAAATAATTAATGTATGCATCCAAATTTGGCTAAAATTATCTTGGGAAAAGTGTGTCAGGTAATATTTAAACAAACTGGCATACAGTGAACTTATCTGATCAAAGACATTTAATCTGACCTTTTGCACACACTGTTGAATAATCTACATAACTGTATTTTTCAATTGTTTAAAAAAATCTGTCTTTTTGCATATTGGAGTCGAAGCATCTCACATCGGAGATTTAGGTCATAAAAACATTTGAAAAGGAAAATGTTTTGATGAAATAAGAACAAAATGGCTCTAGCTCATCTGAGCCACTAGACCTTTGCCCCCAGCTTTTGGCCCTCTTCATATTTCCCCTGACCTGTAGAGAATGGCCTAAGTGTGGTTCTTGCTGGAGGTCAGGTCTGCCATGAGTACCGGGTAGGACCCCACTCATGAGATCGCCCACTTCCTTGGCCATAAACCAGGGAAGAACAGAGTGTTGTGTTTGGTTCGTGATGGGAAAAGCAGTTCTTGGTATGCGACTTTTAGAGGACTGTGTGGGACCAGAAAAAACTGTCTCCCCATTCTCTGTAAAAAAAAAAAAGCTTCTCCTCTTGAGTCTGTGGGAAGGTCAGAGGTCAAATGTACTTTTTGCCCACTCTCCACAGCACACAAAACCCACAGCTGATAATGTGATTCCTTATAGAAGCCCTGAAGGCAGCAATAAGAATATTTGACCACCACACAATTCTTTTTGTACGCGCGCACACACACACACACACACACACACACACACACACACACACGCGCACACAACCTTTAGCATAGTTCTGAATTGTAATGTGTTGCTCAACAAATAAAAACCCTGAAAATCTTTGTTTTGTTGCGGTTTTTCAGGACAGCACTCACATACATTTCTATGTGCCTAAGATCATCTAAACTGTCTGACTTTATTCAGATCATCCCACAAAATCCCTTTCATCAAAACCCTCAAAACAATGGCCTAAATCTAGGGGAGCCACCATGTTTTACTGTGAATAACTATTCATGACTTGTTCTCTTTCAAAACCATCATCCATCCAGAAGTATTGTCAATGAAACATGGGAGAACATTCCCTCCAACCTGAACCCCCACCAACCCCCCCCCTTTCCTCCCTCTTACAACGCAAGCCCTCACAGGAAAATAATAAACAGATGAGTAGGATGGGAACAACTCCCAGTGAGAGCAGCCAGGCACTTAGGCAAGCAGGCATCATTGCTCTGGTTCCCAAGCACAAAGAAAGAAGGCAGGCCTCAGCTTGACTGCCACAGTCACGGGCTAGAACCAGATAAACCTGACGGAAATCACCGTTACTTGTCACTTTGCTGTCAAGACGTACTAAATCTGCACACATCTTTGCACAAGCCTGTACACACACTTCAAGAAACTGACCTGAAAACAATCATTTCTACCGTCTGTGAGTAATAGTAAGGTTTTATACCTTTTGGTGATGAGTTGCATTCACAGTTTCCCTTACGTTTATGGACGCAGGCCTGTGCCAGTTCATTTTGAGGATGCTAATCCTGTTTTGCAGCAACTACCTTTCCCCCTCCACGCTCACATGCACTAATCTTTTTTAAACAGCACAACCTTTTCACACAGACATCAAGATAACTCTGCCACATTTTGCAAAGGTGTCTAGCCTCAAGCTCATCAGTATTCAGAAACACAGAAATGTTCCTTCACGTACAAAGAAAAAGTACTGGCTTCGCCCCCTACCCCCTCCATTTCTCCCCTCTTTTTTATTCTCTCTCTGTATTCTGGCAAAGTCCGCTTTAGCAAATTAAACACAGATCTCCCATAGATGGTGAGCTGACAGCTCCAGCTACGTGCCAGCACTGCAAAACGTCTCTGGGTCGGAGGGTCTACGAACACGGGATTGTTCCTGCTAACGCTCTTGGGCCTGACAAGTATTTCTGTATCCATCTGTGTATCACTTGGATCCATCAGTAGGTAATCAACAGGTAAACACAGCAATCATGGTGGGTTGATTATGTTTGTAAAAGCTTTGACAGAAATATTGAATGACTGATTGATGCGCAAGGGTGTGTTGGCATGTGAACACACACACTGCACACACTGCACACACAAATGATATAGACATAAACAAAGTGGGTAATGGATCAATGACACTAAAGCAAACTGAAATGACAAAAACAAAAGCTGTCTGAACTTGTTCATGTCTGCGTCTTAATGTGTGTGTGTGTGTGTGTGTGTGTGTGTGTGTGTGTGTGTGTGTGTGTGTGTGTGTGTGTGTGTGTGTGTGTGTGTGTGTGTGTGTGTGTGTGTGTGTGTGTGTGTGTGTGTGGGAGTTTTGGGCTGATAGCATACAGTAAGGAGCTCTTTCACTTCTGCTTTTCCAGAGTCAAATGGCTCTTCAGATTACTTCCTAAACACTCACTCCTGTTTCCAAGACACCCAGACCATTTGCACCCTGCTGTCATTTGTCTTTCTCCCTCCCGTCTCTGTGTCTCTGATGGTTTATTTTTTTAATATATTTTTTTATTTTTATTTTTTTGGAGGCTGTTTGTCTCACAGACCGTGAATGTGGAAACAGGAACATCTTTAAACAAAACACCTTTAAAAAGCCAAATAAGCTAAAAGATTCCAGTAACATGCTGCAGAACAAAAACTGGAACCCCCATCAGACGTGGTCTTGTGTGCCCACACAAAAGGCGGTGCAACGGAACAACAGCACAATGAAAATGTGCAGAAGCCCCAGCAGTGTGTGGCAGCAGCCTGGTCACTGCGGTCAACGTGGCGAAAGGTTTCCACAGGGAAACGGGTACAGAAAACAGGTCCATGTATGGTGAAAAACTGCAGACCCTCATTCCTACATCCTTGTGAAAATCTATTTTGAGGAATTCTGAAGTCTCCCACGCAAGCACAACAATCTTGGGGTTAGTTCATTTATTTATCTTTTATGTTTTTTTCTATGTGATGAAGCCCTAGAGAGGGTCGTGTGGTTGTTTTTGGCCTTTTAGTCCGAGAGGTAGGAGGAGGGGTGTGAGAGGGTATGCCTGTCCACCCCCGTTACTTGAGCAATTTTTACATTCTTTAATTTTTGTTTTAACCCAAAGCAACAAAAGTCAAACTTCATCTCAATGACCTGTTTCAAAAGGTGCATCTGCACTGCAGCACCACTGAGACTGATTGTGGCAGAGTTTCAGAGCAGATGCCTACAGTTTCTTCTGGAAGAGGCTGAATGAGTTTGTTGTTTAGGGTAATTCTAATATACAGAGGGAGGGGGTGCAGGGGGTCATATGGGCGAGACCTCATGGAAATAAAACTTTTCTCACAACCCCACTGAAAAGGACCAAGAATGAGGCTATAACCCACATTTTCTTCCTTGTCTTTTGCACATGTGACTCAAAAACTTGTGTACGTAAATTTGCAAACAAAACGGATGAGACATAAGAACTGAGCTTATTAATTATTGGTTAATAATGCACTAGTAAACAATACCTTTTGCAGTGACAGCCTCCATTTTATTTATTATCCAAAACAAAGGCGCGTGTGAACTGAACTTGATGTGCTGTCCTCAAGCTGTAGAACAATTTTTAGAATAATCTTTTACTTCTGGCTCTAATTTGACTTAATATATCTTCAGTTTTGTGCTTTTATGTACCAATGGTGGTATTGTAGCGATATATTTACATGCTAAAGTGCACCGAGGACAGGGTCATAAGGGCCATTTAGATTGTGAACTGTGCACTGTGACAGACTTTATTAAACATTTCTGTTTGACTGAGAATTCCATCGAGTTGTGTGCTTTTAAAACCTTCAGCGAGATGAAACTGGGACGTTTCAGCACCAGCGATGCGTAACAAAATGCTTCTGGGAACGTTGACAGTTGCACTGTAGCTTTGAACTCTCAGATCTCACAATATTTCAAGTGTGACAGTTTCATTCAAGGGTCAAATGAAACACTAATGTTATCACCTGAGATGTGATTTACAATCGTCAGAAGGCAGGATGCTGTTGTACTTCCTGGTTAATCTCAAGAGGAGCAATCACTAACAGTGTGCTGCATTTAGGGCGTCGGCCTGTGTTAATATGACGTGTCGAAAGCTAAAGAAGCTGATATCACGTCATTAAATATTTTGAGAAAACATCAAATCAATGATTATTCAAACATAGCTCTTAATTATGTAATTATGCTGACAAGATGTAATGTTTAAACTGAGATCTTATAAAATACTGACAAAGTGTAAAAAGAGTGAATTATGGTGAAAAACCTTTCCTTTTTTTTTTAGTTTTTGCATTTTATTTTGATTTTCACACTCTTACTCAGGTGCACTGAGCCCTTTAAGGTTTTCCATTATGATTTCTGCTCAAGATTTGCTTTCAACATTCTCTCCAGTCGGGCTCTATTTTTGTATGAAAGTCTTCAAACACCTTCATGAACCCCGATGTGGGCCCGACATTCAGCTGAAAAGACTTTTCTTTCTGATAGCGGCCTTATCTGAGGGGCCGTGTGAATGAGCCACCATAGGTTTGTTGAAAGTGCAACAATAACACACCTAACACACTCCATTCCCCTTCTCTCTCTCTCTCTCTCTGCTGGAAAGAGTGTGAAGGATAAACTGTCAAACTATCTCACAGAGATCAAGTTCCACTCTATCAAAGCCCCCCAAAAAAGCTTCTGGAGCAAGATAAAGCTTGCAATGTATAGATAAATGCAGACAGAGCGAGAACGTGAATTAATGTTTGTGCAAAAATACATTTTCACTGTCAGATTAAATCGTTTAATAGTAAGACCCTCATAAAACTCAACTAAACGTCCTAAGAGCTTATAAATCACCAGCAATCACTGACAGGAAGGAGTTTTGCCACAAGTCTCATACTGTGGAGGAGTTGAGCTCGTGCATCTGCATGAAAACGTTCTTCCTCCTTTGTGCAGTCAGCCAGAAGCTTCCTCCTTTGTTTTCTAGCTGGAGGTTCCAACTCAGTATGCATCCCACAGAACAACGCTGCAGCTTTCCTCACAGTGTTACTGTGCTGGGAATGACTGCTGAAAAGGGAAATCCCACAAATGTATTCACTTGAGAATTGAGTTCCCCCAGCGTTCAGGACCCTCATGGGGATAACAACATGTGTGTGGGAGGAGGAAAAGCAAGACAGCTTATGGTTGCAATTTGAAAATGCTTTTTTTAGTCACTCTTAAATGTGGGAAGTCAAAGTCATTGAGCCTGGGGCGCCTGGGAGAAGTCAGGGTTGAGATCTGGGAAAAAGGGAAGTTTAGGTCTCCTGGTGGAATTCTCTCACTTTTAACCATGAGGGGGCTTTGGGTTTTCAGGGGCCATAGGTTTGTTGAAAGTTACAAATGCTTATTTACGTTAGACTGATTCACTCTGTCACAGTGAAAAGGGATGCGTACAAAGTTAATCTGCAGGAAACGGAACATGCAGCCCACACCACATGCAGTTCTCTCTAATGTGGGAACCTTGAACCACATGACGCTGCAAACGCTGGAAGAAGGCCTGGAACAGAACCACAGATTACAGTTTAAACTGGGGGTAGATGAAGGGGGTAGAAGAAAAAAATCTGCATGATCTTGCTGTGAAAGCAGAGAGAAAGGTATTGGGTAAAAAGTAAGTTGGGAAAAATAAAAGGGAAGGTGGAGAAGGAGACTTTGCAGGGTTGTAATGGTGTAAAGCGCGTTTTAGCCTTTCTCACCAGTTCCCAGGGTCCGAGCCAGCTGGATGGTGGCTGTCAAGTCTTTGCTGCACAGCTGCCTTCCAAACTGATTAGAGCAAACTGGCTCACTTCAGCAGTGCAGTGACTTCACTTCCTTGTGCTCTTGTATCCAATCTAAACTAGAAGAAAATGTGAAAACACAACTTTGGGTCTGTTTTCCCTCATCTATTGTAATCTGATGATATCAGATGTAGCCAGACAAGCTGTGAAGTGGGACACACTGAATTTATGAAAAAGAAGACTGCGACTGTATAAAAGAGACTGACATTTTTAGACATTTGCTTCCTTGAAACTGATCTTTTAAAGCTGGGAGGTGTGACGACTGACACGAGGCATTGTTGTAATATATTTGCAGTTTGCATAGGAAGTTGAAACACAATACGTCCATCTTTTCCAGAGCTGCCTGTTGCACCACGACAATAAAACCCATCAAATCAGCATGCTGATTCACAGTAAATCCTCTCAAAAGACTCTGTTCCTTCTTGTCTCTCACATGCATGCAGAGGTCACAGCCTCCAGAACGCAGTGCTGCAGAAGTTTTAAAAACCAGAACAAAAATGTCACAGTCCAGCCACATGCCTCAAGCTGCTGCACGAGAAACACGATCCCCATCAAACAGACGTGCTGAAAAAATCAAAGCACAGAAACTTTCTTCAAAGGAATGAGCATGCAGATGAGGAGAAGAGAACGTAAGATGTTCTAACGTGGAGATCACACGGGCTTTATTTTAGTGAGCAACACCGGGCTAAACAGGGTGGCACAACAGGTGGCTCACAGATTGTGTTACTACCTGAGCTGTAGATTGGGCTAAATTGCAAAATGCAGATGGGTAAAGTGGTTAGTAACCCTAAATATTAAAAAAAAAACATCAGTTTAAGTTAAATATGTTCTAAATGTTCTCCTTTATAATTACAGTATTAAATCAATTAACACCTCAGGATAAAAACTGTGGAATGTTTTTCACAGCAAAGAACAAAACTTACATGCTGGGGCTGTAATTTCAAGGCTGATGCCTAACTTTGTCCAGATCTGTTGTTATAGTGCATGGTTGATTTCAAGCTGGCTAATCAGATTCAGTGTTAGTCAAGTTGTTATCTGGGCTGCTACGGTCCAGCAGGCTGCCCATTCTGTGAGCTCTTAGTAGGAGTGCAGTTTCCATGCAGTCATGAACTATAAAGGAGAAGCCGTGTTGTGCCCCTGCAGAACTGTGGGAAAGTGCAGAGTTTCCTCTGCTTATTTGGACCGATCTGGTTATAAATGGACGTTCACAAGCAGGCAGCCATTGACGGCCAGCCCAGAGCCCTCAAGTCACATTAACCTCTTTAATATTCCTGATCTCAAGAGACCAGAGTTCTGAGAAAAGGGTGCTGGGGGCCACACATTTTTCCATTCAAGAGAGCAGAAGAAATCCACAAGTATGTTTTGACTGGATGTGCAATTTGAGTTGTTTACTGTGCTACTTCTGTCTGACTTGTAAACTTGTAGACTTTGTCGGACTTTTGCTTTATCGTGTTTTCTGCTACAGTCCTTCTCTTTTTGACAGTTTCTCTCCTTATATGTAAAGATGAAGAAGAACCAGTTAAATGAAAATAACCAAGAAAAGATTTCTAACAGGATGATTATTGACCTAAAGTCTCAAACTACTCTCATCAACTCCAAGAAACTGTTTTGAAATCAAGTTCTCTTGTGCAAGTTGTATTCCAGGGGCTGCTAGATCACCACAGACATATTCCATATCATAAGATTAGAGGCTTGTTGAGGTCAAAGCAGCCAGTTGCTGGAGTTATCAGATCAGAGGCCAGAAGGAGGGGAAAGAGACCAAGTCCTGCACGATGTTCCTGGCTGAGGTTTAAGATTGGTCCAACAGCTGCAAAATCTTGGTCTTTTGGATTTCTGAGCCTAAACTGAGCCCTGACAGGTGCTGCAAACTGTCCTGAAACCTCTGTCTTAACGTTAATCTCCATGTGCAGACACCCGATCAATGGCACTGAACTTGGTTTGCTGTTAAAGCCCTAGCTGTTCTGGTCAGTGTTAGGGCTGGCTCAGTCGGGCATGAAGAAAGAGACACCAAGTGTAGAAGCTCAAGAAAATAATGGATGTATGAGACGTAGAGTAAAGTCACAACAAGATCAGAGGATCTACTGATGGTGGCTGCATGGTGGCGCAGTGGTTAGCACTGTTGCTTCGCAGCACGAAGGTTGCAGGTTCAAAACTCGGCTACAGCCTTTCTGCGTGGAGTTGCGTGTTCTCCCCATGCATGCGTGGGTTTCCTCCGGGTACTCCGGTTTCCCCCACAGATCACAACATGCCCTATAGGTTATAAATTGTAAGTCGCTTTGGATAAAAGCGTCTGCTAAATAAATAAACAAATAAACCTTAGATTGTTTTATTAAAACAACTTGGAGATTTTTTAAGTATTGTTTTTATTTTTTGTGTGTGTCATTTAATTTTATTTCCTTATATTTGTACCAGGTCCAACATACTCAAACATTTTATTATCAGCAAAGAAAAAAACTATTTGGTCTAGAAGACCAAATCAAAACTGCTCCATCTCCTAAAGAGGTGTTTTCAATTGGCTGCAGCAGCAGCAGCTGCCAGTGTCGCTCTATCCTGCCTGGCAGGGACAGCATTGGAGGTTTAATGGGTGATTAGTGTCAGATATCTAGCTGTTGCAATCTGGGCCTCTACTGTGGGAAAAACGCTTGCTGGTTACACCTGATCTGCAACTCAGTTTAGAATTTCCTCCTTTCTGAAAAGGAAAAGGAGGATCTGGCCACAACAAAACCAACTTAGAAAATTAAAAAGCTTTTTCAACTGTGGTCTGCCACAACTGGATAGGTAAATGCATTTATCTAAGGATCTGGTGTAAAACATTATTCACTTTTTCAACTGGTTTCATGGCTACGTGCGTCAGACTGACAATGTACATTTTGTAAAATTAGTTTTAGCTAAGATTTGAAAAATGTTTCATCTTAAAGAGGACCTGGACTGCTTTGGCTTGCTTTTAGCACCCCCTAGTGTCCGTTTGTAGAACCGAAAGAAAAATATATCTCTTCGCTGTGCGTTAATCTAACAGCTGAAATGTCTCCCAGCCTTCCTTAGTGTCTAGAGGGGTGATTTATCAAAAATTTAAAGAAATCAGCTGCGTTGATGATCTAAAACATGCAGGAAACATGCCAGATCCAGACTGCAGTGCCAGGTATGCCCGTTCAAATTTTTCTAGAGTGGCCTGCTACTCTGAAGTTGCAAGTGGAATACTCTGGCCACAGGGGGCGATAGGGGCTGGGTGACAGCAGTAGCTCAACAGGTTAAGCGAGTTGTCCATTAATGGGAAGGTTGTAGGTTCAATCCTGGCTCCGGACAAAATTCTGCTGTTGTGTTCGTGGGCAAGACACTTAACCCACTTTGCCTGCTGGTGGTGGTCGGAGAGACCGGTGGCGCCTGTGCTTGGCAGCCTCGACACTCTGTCAGTGCGCCACCATGTAGCTCATCACCATCAGTGTGTGAATGTGTGTGTGAATGGATGAGTGATACACAGTAGTGTAAAGCACTTTGGAGTCCTCTGACTCTGAAAGGCGCTATACAAGTGCAGGTCGTAACTCTTCAAAGGGTCATTTAATCACATACTGGCTCAAGAAAGCTTTTTAAAAATATGAATAAGTTGTCTAGTTTGGCAATAAGTCTGAATCTTACATCACACATGTATTCCTTTATTCCAGTAGTTTTCTGCCCAAGGGGGTAATGGTTTAAAACATTCTGGATTCACTTTTGTGCAATATCATTTATTCCTTTGCTTGTATTTTGCAAGACAAGCTTTGTCCCCCTCTCCAGTGTCTTCCACACAGCAGTGGGCTGAGTCAATCACATGAACACTGTAGACAATGTGCAACAGCTTTCAAATGATGGCTACCTAATCACCTTCATGTTGTAAGCAGATTTTGTGCAACTTACAGAACACCAGGAGATGAGGAAACAAAATAATATTTGGTTGTACAGTAATGCAATACATGGCCAAAGTGTGTGTGTGTGTGTGTGTGTGTGTGTGTGTGTGTGTGTGTGTGTGTGTGTGTGTGTGTGTGTGTGTGTGTGTGTGTGTGTGTGTGTGTGTGTGTGTGTGTGTGTGTGTGTGTGTGTAGCTGTGGCAGCATGTGAATGATTCCCCTCACCGCAGCAGAGAGCAGTGGGTAGACAGCAGTCTGTGAGATGGCTGTGGTAGGCTCTCTAAGACAAAAGCAACTTGGCAGGCTGCTTGGCTGCGGACGGATCAAACAGGCCCTGCTCATTGGACCTCTTCTTTATTGCACTCATCAGTAGCCGTGTGTGCGACTGCAGTGAAGTGTCTGAGAGATCAACTCACTCCTCAGAGACGGGAACCACTGGGACCACACACAGGGCTTCTTCAACCACCACAAAGGACAATCAGAACAGAGGAACACAAACTGGGCATATGCTCTCATTGTGACTTCTTTATATCACTCAGAGAGTGTGTGTGTGTGTGTGTGTGTGTGTGTGCTGAATTAAGACAGGCTTGAGTAAGATTTCATTCTGCTTAGTTCCGACAAGTTCGTTGTCACTTTAGCCTGCAATGTTTTGGTCTTGGTTTTATTCTCTTGCTGAGCGGTTTTGGTCTCTGGTGACATGTTCCCTGAAAGCAATATCCTACTCTGTGCTCCTCGTGGTGTTGGCACTGGGAGGTGTGCCTGATTCAGGTGGTATGTACTTGCATTGGGTCAAAGAGTGGGAGAAAGCACTCATCACTGGCTAACACATACAGAAGGTAAAAACTAAGGCTGAAAACCCTTTCAGTTTCATCTCCATCTTCTGAAGGGAAATCGTTTCAGACTGTTGATTACAAATGGAACAGCGTGACAGCAGTGTGGGTAGCATGCACATTGGTGGTGTTTTTGATAACTTGAATGTTATAAGTGAGAGATAGTGATCTACTTGATAAGAATGAGTAGATCATGTATAGGCGGGTTGCCATCTTATCATTACATCAACTCTTTGGTTCCCACAGCCTCATTGACAGTGAAAGCTGGCACATGCACACAAGGGATTTGAGTTAAGGTTATGACAGTAGGGGGGGGAAGAAAAACACAAGAGCTCAGAGTGCCTTCTCCATCTGTGCCCCTTTTCTCTAAATGTGAGCAGAGAGTTCTCTTTCTCCCACATTCTCCTATCTCTGCCCTTGTTTCCCACGCTGGGCATCATCGGTGATGGGAACGATCCAAAATACAGGGACACTCTAAAATTCCAGAATTCTTGTGGTGTTTACAAATTAGCCGTGGTTTCACAGTGGAAAGAAATAAGGGCACAATTACAAACTCCAAATGTTAATTTTTAGTTTTAAATCTATTTACATTCCGACACAGAGAGTGAAAATCAGCATGGCATTTCTATAGATGTACCATCATATTTCACACCCATAATCATCTAAACATCTGTTTAACTATCATGGTGATGTAAAACGACCCAACAAGAGCAGTGCAGCACATCAACACCATTTTTAAAATGATGATGGCGACGTGTAGATCTTTCTGAACCATTTTTGGGCTAAAAAACAGAGCTGCATTAAAGTTACCGAATGTTGAATTAGGATCTGAGCAACAATGTTCCCAAGTCACTAATGGCTAATATTTTCAGCATTTTTCAAGGATGCTTAAAAGTTCTCACGCACAAGAAAAGAATGTTAACGCATGTCCACCCAAGGCCAGAGTGTTCTTATCTCGCTCTCATCGATCCAGTTGCAGGGAGCAGCTTTTCCCACATTAAGCCCCTGCACCCAGCAGCCTAAACAAACACACACAGCCTGCCATCTGCATTTGGACCTGCAAATCGAAGATGAGACACATAAAGAGGTCCCTCACTGAAAATATCAGAGCTCCTGAAACCCCCCATGAAATGGTTTAGCTGTGATGTGTCCCAAAAAGAGGACTGCTCAAATAAAGGTGTGAAGGATAACTGCATGTTGGAAAATGTTAGAAAGCACTGTGGAAGCTGAGTCACTTTCCCACAAAGTCAGTCACTGGTCCAAACACAGCAGATGTTTCTGTCATCAACAGGATTTTATGTCCTGAGTGCCTGCCACTTCAGGAATCCTTGTTCCTTTGAACATGCCAGGGTTTAGGCTGTGGCCCTCGTCAGAACAGAAAGACGAAGCAGCTTTTCTCCTTGTTAAAGCACACTTAGAGCTCTTGTTTGAGCCACAGATGTGGAGATGACCAAACTTCCAAATATCTCCAAATTCACTGTGTTTAACCGTGAACCCTCCACCTGTTCCTAGGTTTCTGTCAACTGAGTCAAGAGCATTCCTCTTCAAACGGAACCGTCCTTCCTGTGCAGTTGTGCGCTATCACTCACTGGATTCAGCCATCCTCTCAGCTCAGCTTGGAAAAGACGTGATGATGGAAAAGTGTGAGGGCTTTTACAGGAGTGGAAATCTAAGCATTGGTTCCCCAGAACTCTACTCGGCTGTGTCACATAAAGAGTTTTTTAGGCAGATGAAAGCATTTATTTCTGTGTTGCATTTCTTTGATGCCTGAGATTTAAATGTGATCAAAATGGTGCTTTACATCAAAGTTTCAGTAGCAAATCTGCAAAGCAAGCTAGCTTAAAACATGTTGCATTCCTCGTAACAACATTCTAACATAGTATACATATAAATATATTGCGAAGATTAAAAAAAGAAAAAAAATCATCTTTTTTTTTCTCTAAAAATCTCAGCCAATAATACGGCTCGGTCTGAAACCAAAGACTGGACCATCCGGTTTTTCTCCCCACCAGACCACCGCACTTCCGCATTAACCTGGGTCATGATGCACTTGTGCATTTAGCAACAGAACACGACAGGTATGAGAGGTTAGCTGCTCAGTAATATCAGCAGAGGATAAACAGCCGGCTGCTACCACTCCAGCATTACGACCATTTTTAGGGCATTTGGCGTTCCCTTGTTTATTCTGGTAATGCATGTTCCAGTATGGGGAACGTGGTCTAGGCATGATATGGCAGTGTTTTGTGACTGTGTTTAAAAGCTAGCTTGTTTTGCGGATTTGTTAATCAGCCTTTATTCCAGCGACCACAGGGGTGGTGATGGTACCTGATGTGGTGAGGAGAGAAGAGGGTTTTTGTTGAAAGAATTGGAATAAATGCAGAAAGTGAGTTTGGTGGCTTTTTTTCTTTCTTTCTTTCTTTTTTTATGGACTGTTAGCTTTTTCTTCATGAAAATTACTTTGAAAGATTGTCAGCATCACACATGAATGTTGGGCAGTGACACCGGTACTACGGGATATGTCAGAGAAGGGTGTTTTTCAGTCTAAGTAAACAGTGAAGAGAACAGCCTCCATGTTACAGGGCTCACTCCCATGCCTCTTGCCACATTGTGATTTCACTGACCCTTTTCCTCCTTTTGCCCCGGAGGCTACTCTTATTGTGGCAATGTAGGCCTTCAGAGCTTCCTGCTCCCAGTTTGTCCTGTGGGAGAGAGGAGAATTAGAACAAGCTGTGGAAACAGCACTTTTATGGGAGTCAAGAAGACCCCCAAGATGGCTCTTCTTCTGTGTGTGGGAAAGTCAGCAGTAAACCCCACAGTCGCAGCAGAAGCTGTCCATGTCCTATATCCTCTCAAAGATTCTAAATGTAGATTTAAGTCAGTCCAGCTGAAATGGACTCATGAAAACTGAGTCAAGAATAATTGGACTAGGGTTGTCACAGTATGAAAATGTAACCTCACGGTTATTGTGACCAAAATTATCACGGTTTTCGGTATTATCGCGGTAGTTTTTAAACGGTGTTGCATATGTTCAGAAAGCATTGATAGTCCTGTTCTACACAAACTGAAATAGTTTTGAAAAGGTTTGACAGTGTTTATTAAACCTAAAATAACACAAAGCCTTAGCAAAAGTGCAACTTTTCACAAGTAAAGGAACAAATAGCTTATTTTTCTGGAGCGTGTTACAGTAGTCAGTGCAGGTTTAAATGATACAAATCCAAACATTCAAAACATAAACAATATGTAAACAAATCAAAGAAACACCACTTGTTTTCTCATATACTTGTTTTCTTCATTATCAAAATGAAAATCTAAAACTCCAGTCCACACTTGACTTGAGCACTGTACAAGTCAACCTTAAAAAATATGTATTTAAAATAAATAGCCACTTTAAACAAATTACTAAAATAACTACTACACTATGTAATCAAATCCAAATGTTCAAGTATAAATGGCATTGAATAAGTAAACAAATCAATGACAAGGAACTAATTGTATATTTCTCTTCATCATCAACAAATAAGATGCTTCATCCAGCAACAGGGTGTCCGTGACACGGTTTAAATGCTGGCAGAGGGCGCTGCGGCGACTCGTTGTATTCTCCCTCAACCAAAAGTCCTCACATCATGCATTTAAGCTAAAATGCTAATGTTAACTTACCTTGCACTGGCTGTAGAGACGTGGGTGATGGTCACGCAGATGTGCCATTAGATTCGAAGTGTTGCTGCCTTTTGCAGACACTTGTTTCCTGCACGTTCTGCAAACGGGATAGCCGTCTTCTATTAACTGTCCCTCAGCATTTTTCAGAAATCTAAAATATGCCCATACTTCCGATTTAGTCTTCTTTGAGGGCTGATGGATGTCCTGGGCGCTGCCGTCTCCTCCTTCGGCCGTTATTTCAGCTTCAAAGTTTTGGTGCCGTTGCAAACTAAAAAGTGCGTGTGCGCGCCGCGGGAACTTCAGCTGAAGCGACGGTGGCTGGTAAGGGTCAATCCGCCGAAACCGCGGCCACGGTAAACCCACCGAGATAATATAGTTTTTTAAAAACTGGACAGTTATTTTTATTGTCAACCTTTTTACCGGGGTTTACCGCTATACCGGTTACCGTGACAACCCTAAATTGGACAGCGTAGACCAATACTTTTCATTATTGATGAGATGTTGGGAATTTGTGCTATCAGTCAACCTTTGTTTGCCCAGCACTTTTCATCCAGCACTTGCAACAACAAAGAAGCAATAACAACAAAAATGGTCCCCAAACCTGCAACCCCAGAGCTTATCCAAGCAGATGTTGTCATGACCCGACAATGCCCCCTTTAGCATGTGTGCATCTCCTGTTGAGGTGGAGGCCAGGGTTCTGAATCCTATGGCAATTCCAGCAAATGTTTGTCGACCTTGTTGGAGGTTCTAGAGTCTTTTAGCTAGCTCTGTTTGGGACTCCAAACCGCCAAAGGTCAGGTTAAAATCTGTCAGGAAGCTTGTAAGTGGACCCCTAAGGAAGCCGGCCTGGCGGCTCTTAGCTTCTGCCCATTGGTGGGCTTTACCCTGCAGTAGGCCCACAATATGTGATATTTTTGCTGAGTCAGTGAGGAACGAAGATGGGATCTTTCAAAAGCTAGACTACAATGAAGTAAAAAACCATGGCTCTTGCCTTACTCTCCGGAGAATGTTTCTGGAGAGTCTGGGAGTCGGCGACCCAGAAACACAACTGGGTTGGCAGACCGGGTGGTTCCAGCTCGGGTGGAACTGGAGGTTCCAGGGCGTTTAGCTTGGCGTGGACTTGGTGTAACATGGCATCCAGTTGGTAGAGTCGCTGATTTGTGTTGGCTACTTGTTCTAACAAAGAGTGGATGGTGGATTAATGTTTAGACAGCATCTCTGCTATCAAGAAAGGGATGGATTCTGCAGCGGGGTCGGAATTACGGCCGTATGATTCTGTCATGACCTTAGGTACTAGTTTGACCCACGGCATGCAGAATCACAGGAGGAGACAAAAGGTAAGGCTGAACAAATGTTTATCATTAAAAAATGTAACGAAGCGCGCGGCTTGACTGGATGCAGGTTGATCCGTGAGGGATGGTTTTTTCCAAGAGGCGAACATCCAAAGGGGAGAAGCTGTCTGAGTGTGCCTGTGGTGATTTCAGAGGCGTGGGAGGGCGCGGAGCTCCTGGGGAAATCCAGGAAGGCTCAGGGACTGGTGGACGGTGGAGAGCGGGCAGCCAGGGGAAGGACAGTGTGACGTGGAATTTGAGGTGAGAGTTGGAGTACTGAAGATGCAGGAGACGGTGGTGGATGAACCTGAGGACGCATGGGGGGGATAGCGTCTGAGAATCTTGAAGTCACTGGGGAACACAGGAGATCTAAGTTTTGGAAACAAAAACACAAACAGTCACAAGAACTAGATTAATTCTGATATTCAAAACTTGGTTTGGCTAGCCCAGCGTGAGTAATTATCCGGCGTGGTGCTGTGTCACACTCTCCCTTAAATCCCCTGGGTAGAGACTGAGAAATCAGCATCAGCTGGACTCACTCTCCAGACACGCCCACCTGCAATCGACGCAGAGAGAACATAGCAGACAGAACACACACACACACAGACCGTGACAGATGTGGTCACAGATAAATTATCTTACTGCTCAAAGATCACAAATCACTTGATAGTGTTGTTTTTCATCGAATCGCTCAAATCATAAGCTAAATAGGAAATGTAGCAAAGGAACATGCAGACTTTGCCAGAGCTAGAAATGAATGGCAGACCTTCTGACGCTTCATCTCATGCTTCCTGTAGCATCTACAGTGGTGAGCTGGCCCGGCTGTTTCATTGAAGTCAGATTTCTGGCTGGGTGCCTACTCTTTAACTAATCCCGATGAATTCCAGATGTGTTCTTTATGTCATTATTCTGGTGAAGAATAAAATTGGCCACAATCAGCTGCTGTCCACAGGGTACAGCAATGTCTCCTTTTGAACATTCTTCCTTTTTTAGTGCAACAATAGGTTGACCAGTCTCCAAGGAAAGTTCTATTCATGTTGCGTTATTTAGGGTCAACCTGTGAACAAAACTGCTGATGCTTCAGATACTGAACAACAAACAGTAAAATACCAAATCTTAACAGCTAGGAATCTGAATGGAACAGCCATCACAGTCTCCAGAGATTCTCCAGGAGGCTGATAGAGACGTTTCATCAGATTACACTGAAAACATGACAGCTACAATGCCCGTGGTCTGTCAGAATTCATTTGCTGCTAATTGTGTGTTTTTTTTAGGTAAAAACAAATAAACACTGTTCTTGTCCATGTGAGTGCTAATATTCAACTCTGACATTGTCTGCATGTCAAATCTAATTTAATGTCTTTCCAACTGAAACAAAATTATTTTAAAGTGACCTTTTGAGCATCCGTGTAAATATACTGTGCAGTCACTTATAAAACTACCAGCTACCTCAACTGCACATTCATTTAGTATCTCCCACTTCCTTGTTGTTGCTCACTGAAACCTTCTCCTTGTCAAAGGACCAGTTTTAAACTTACTAATTAAGAGTAGAAAGAAAAACATCGTGATACAAACGAATGAAAATTGTGATTAAGTCCCTGTGTGTATTTTTCCTGGTGATGGGGCAGTACATACGCAAATCATTGCAAGCAAGCAGTATTTTTGTGTTCGAGTAAGACCTCACCAGCGGATGGCCGTGTAGGTCAAAAATCCCTGGGAGCTCAATTTTCAAACGAGTACTTCGTCAGGCTGTTCAACCTCCAGCATTAGACTCCCTTTCATCACTGGCAATGAGTGGACGTAAATGTGTAAAACAACATTTATGAATGGCGAACGTTTTGTAACCGCTTGTTACAAATCAGTTTAAGTGTTTTGTCCTCACAGGCTCCCATAGAAGGAAACATAACGTCTAATATGGCATCACCCAGAGACTTAGACCCGCTCCCATGTATTTTAGGCCAGGTTTTTACGGTTATGTTACGAAGCCGCTAATATTTTTCAACAACTGGGCATCATTTAATTCATTTTCATCAACATTTTGATGGATGTTTCCAGAGATTATTGGTAAAAACTGCACATTGTTACTTGAAAAGAATGATTGACTGCAAAGAATTATTGCTCTAAAATGAGACGTGTAAATATCACAACAGCTATGGGCCTAAAACTGAACTCTGAGGAACACCACGTTTTTACCTTTAGGATGAATGCTGACAAAACGTTTTCTGTTGAAGGATTTCAACCACTTCACTTGAAAACTGCAGCCATGTCCAGGCTGCAAATACTTTCCAAGAGGATGGAGTGTGGTAACGATGTCTTCCTCTTTGTGCTTTGCGGTAGGACCCAGTCTGTGGTGTTGTCTGTCTAAAGTGCCTATCTGTGTCTCTAAATGCATGAGCCTGTTGAAGGGCATGCATGTGCACTAGAGACGAGAATAAGGAAACAAATCAATTGGATACCACTAGTTTAAATCACAGACATAGCCCTAGTAATTATGTCCCATAAGGGAGCCAATAGTGTAATTAGGGGTTTGTACAAAGCAGAGAGTGGCCCACATCTGGGATCCCCCTGGGGACTTCGTGTCTCAGCATGTTCACCACAGTGTGAGAACCTCAGCCCATAAGCACACCTAAACACACAGCTATGCCAAACACAGAACCACATAACTATCTTACATGACAGGTTCAAAAACACATCATGACATAGTTTATTGTTAAAAAAAATGCCAAATCTTTCATTTGGACACAATTTTGATATGTTTTAACTGTACATGGTTATACATTGTGGCACAATGTGGGCTTTAAACCATTAGATTTTATTAAAAACACATTTGAATAAGGAAATATGTGCTTTTGGTTTTTTAGACAGCAGGTTCCTGCTTCAGGTCAATCTGTCAAACAAGAATTTTTGTCAGGATGAACCAAATGGGAGCTTTATGAACACGTTTTTGATAGCATCTTAACCCTCTGTTGGATCAAGCATGCCTGTAGTTGTCTTATGACTCAGGCAGAATATGACCTATAGATACAAATCCCTCGTCCTGAACAGAATCGTGAAAATAAACAGTGAATGTGAGGGTAATTTGCCACTCTGTGGCCATCCAGAGTGACCAGCCCAACGACAACATTTTGAACACTCTCACGACCAAAACCCACGATTCCTGTCTGCAATCGACCAGTGAGTGAAGACGAAGGGAGTGATGCTAACATCCAGTGACGAGAGTAGAACTTTAAACATAAGCAACAGTGGAAGATGCACGCAGAATCAAGTGGGCCACTTCTTATTTGAGTCTACTAATAGACGCGGCAAGGGTGGCGATTTTTCATCATTTTATCGTTGTTTCCGTTAGCTGATGGCTTTTAGTGATGTATGCTTTTTGCAGAGTACGCTTGTGATGTTAGCGTGTCCTACTAGAGCAGTTTGGCTCACTAAAATCTGTGTTCGACCGCTCTAGTCCTCACAGCGTAACATGAAGCAGTCCTGTAGGACAGCCGGCAAACGCAGTGTGGTACAAGCCTAAAGATCATTTATGCTGGAATGCACCATAAATGCTAAAGAAAATGCATCAAAGCTAAATAAAATCACACATAACAAACATTTTAACTAGGAATGGCGAATATTTCTGGCCTTTCATCATTATCGGCTGATATTGGCATTAAAATGTAATATTGGAAATTATCTATATCAGTCTCACCATTTACTGCACAAATAATGGACAAACCCTCTGCACCATCACCTTTAGGATTCTGAAGAGCTGAGCCCAGTGGGCAGCTCCCATCACCGCCATCTTGGCCCCGTCACACGCCTCGTCACCAGAAAATAGAAAAATGGAGCTGAGAGCAGGGCTGGGAGGGTGGGGGAAGATGATTGATCTCCATCCAACACCTAAGCTGATGTAGCTACGAGCTAACTGAGCTAACAGAAGCTAACAAAGGCTGGCGGCCACTTTCAGCCAGAAAACTGCAGCTGAGTGACTGTTACCCTCTGCTGCAACACTTTTAATTTGAGACTGAGACTGAGGCCTTCCCTGGACCAAGCAGGGGGCAAACCCACTAGCACGAGCACTGACGGCTCATCTAACACCTGTCAGTCAAAAGGACACGCGTCTAATTATTCCTAATGTCAAGCTTTAATTACATCCGAAGGAGTCACAAAACAATTCACCCTCCTCAGAGTTGTCATGACGGTAAACGTCACCTTTTAAACCTAAAATGTTTTTTGAACCAGGCTGTGAACATGTGAGGTTGGCATTTTTAACATGGGAGTCACTGGGAGCATGTTTCACCTCCTAATGGAAGACAGGGACATGTAATTTGTGCCACTTCCACTTTGGCTTCACATTTGGCAGGTTTTTACCAAGGGGCACAAAACTCCTACCATGCACATAATCCATGTCAAACTTTTCAGTTACTTCTCCTACTAAAAATGGCAAAATAGGGCAGATCCGAGGTCTGTTTGGGACGGTTGATTGTTTGGTACATTGTGTAAAGAAGTAGAAAATGTGCCCTGTGTAGTTGGCATTTGTCAGGATTATCTCAAAGAGAATGTGATTCAGCCATTCAGTTAGAGACCAAAGACATAAGGCACTTTTTCCATTGTCTGACTTAGATCAAAGTAGTTGTACTGCTTTAGTATGCATGATGTGAGATGTGTGATATTATTTACCTGAAATTATTTCGATTTCCCTTTTTTTTATGAGAAGAGACCCCGCATGTATCTGTAGCATTTTATGTCGGTATTGGAAAGTAAAAGTGTCCATATTGCTATTTCAGGTAACGATAAAATAAAAAAGCCAATACAGCACCCCTAAACAAAACCAGCTCTTTGATGTCCACTGACATATATGATATGATAGATATGAATTTGAAATTTCCAACATTCTTTTTGGCGGATCAGCCCCTGACTGTGGTGGATAAAGTAAAATATCTTGGTCATATTCTGAGAAGTCATTTATCTGATGATGAAGATATAAAGACATAATGCAGTAAGTTGTATATGCAAGCAAATATTCTGACACGTAAATTTAGTTTGTGCTCTGATGATGTCAAAGTGGTCCTATTTCGGACCTACTACACTTCCTTTTATACAGCTCATTTGTGGTGTAGTTATGGCAAATCAGCCATGAGGAAATTACAAGTGGCTTATCAAGACGCTTTCAGAATCCTACTTAGACTCCCGAGATGGACTTCTGCGAGTCAGATGTTTGTTGGTAGTAATGTTCCTACTTTTATGCTGTTTTGAGGAATTATATGTATAAAGTTATGTGTTGTCTGAATATGTCTAGTAACACTATAGACAGAGCATTGTCTAACCCAGTGGTTCCCAAACTTATTTAGCCGCGCACCCCCTTCTATGTCCCGACCATGTTGACGCACCCCCCAGCCCCACATCAGGGCATGGCTATATATATATATATATATACAGCACTCCGCTGTTTTTGCGGTCGGTAGATCTTTTAGAACTGCAGTTCAAAGGTAACTCATAAGGTGAATATATATGAACCCAGGTAGCAGTTTTTCTTTAGGATTGAGAGGAGATGCAGGAAGATAATAAACAGAAACAGGACAGAAAAATAGTTAAATAAAAACAAATTAGTTTTTGTACCTGCTGGTTGCAACAAACAGACACCATTGAAGGTAATCAGAAGTGAGGAACAGAAAATGAAATAATTATTTTAATGTTTAGAGCAGCAGGAACTCCGAGAGGCTGCAGGCGCATCAGTGAGTTTGCGGCTGCTGCGCAGGGGGAGGGGGGAGAGGGCTGAAGCAGAAACTACCGTTGTTAAAAGAAATGTGTTTAACTTTGAAAATGTGGGCGCAATTTTAATTGTCAAAAACTCCAATGAACCATTAGTTCATTTTGCTCAAATAGAAATAGAGGCCTGCCTCTAATACTGGCCCTCCTTCCAATAAAGGCCTGGAGCTTGGTGAGCGTGAGTCAAATACAGGCCCGGGCCTGTATTAGAGGATTTACGGTATCCATTCATTATTTTACAAGCACAGAGAGCCGCATCAGATGGATGGAAGAGCCGCATGCGGCTCCAGAGCCGCGAATTGCCGACCCCTGAGCTAGGGCATGTGCGGAGGACACACACACACACACACACACACACAAGCAAAATACTTGTTTTCAATTACGTTTATTGGGCCCACTTATATTTTCTTAGGCCCACCCATAAATGAGTTTCTGGCTACGCTAATGGTGACTTTTGACAGGACTTCTCTGAGCTCCGCAGCCATTACACTTTTCACCTCGCGCACCCCCTAGCGGCAGCTCGCGCACCCCTGATTTCATCCTCTCTGTTTAAACATTGGTATACTTGTTTGTATGTACAGGGATGATTATGTTTTAAATTTTTTTTCTTCTCATCTTTAGTAATGTTTAGTAAAGTTTAACTATATTCACCATCCCATCACCTGTGAATCCTAGAGCAAGTGCACTGTAAAAAGAAAAAGTTGATCCAACTTAAAAAATTGCTTCAATTGGTAACAAGCAATTTAATTAAGTTCATCCAACTTAAATCATTAGTAAAATTTTAATAATTTAGGTTGGATAAAATACAATTTTAATAATTTAGGTTGGATGAACTTAATTAAATTGCTTGTTACCAATTGAAGCAATTCAATTAGGTTGATTAAACTATTCTCTTAGCAAGGGGGTGTAAAAGGGCCTTCAGGTATGTTATCTTAGCCCTCCTCCTCACCAAGCTCTTGTGATAGAGGGTTTGTAGGACCTGACAGCTGCTCTCAAATTAGAGAGTATGAGAGAACGCTGCAGGACCCAGGAATGTCTGGATTGTCGGGATTGCCTTTCTCTTCCGCTTGGTCCTGGGAAGATGGTTGTGCCTGACTCATTGGTTTGACAGGATGCTGGATAATCCAGTCCATCATTTCTTTGCATTCTTGGCTTCATACCATTCTTTTCTAAAGTGTAGCTTGTTTGGAACAATCAGGGGGGCACATGTGCAGGCAATGGATATTTGGAGATTAATATAAGTGAACAGCAGGAACAGATGAATTCGACATGTCGGTTTTTTATGTGAGAAGCTCGATATTCAATGAACATACCTCCTCTTTGGCTTTACCACACTCCCCTCCCTGGTTGCTGCAGAGACAGTGACCAGGCCACGGTGGCTGGCGTGGCGAGAGGCATGGCTGTAAAATGGCTCAGACAAAGAAGCCAGCCTCTGTAATGATATAGTGGTCCTTTAGAATAGATTAGTCGGACACAACCTAAGATCACCCAGGAATACAGCAATTACCTAAAGCAGGAGTGGTGTGTGAGGGAGTTTCTCCTTTTTGTCCACCGATAGTAAAACCATAAAAGACTAAAATACAAGAGACTGACACGGCAGGGTGTGATGATGGGAGGGTCAACACAAACTAAGGAAGAGAGATAAAAGGAGAGGGGTGATTAGTGGTAGCTGCACAGCTGTTTGTGTGACTCTAGATGGAGGTGGAGAGGAAAGATGAGAGAAAAGAAAAAAATAAAGGAATCACTGCTCTGGGAGGAACAAATGACATGTTCATGGATGCTTGGAAGGGCAAGCTTCCAAACTGAGAGTGGGAGACTGGGTCCAGCTGTCATGCTGGTTTTGTCCTTCTGCCACAAACCAGCAGGTTGTTTTTCTTCAATGTGCTTTAATAAAAGGGGAATTACTGAGAGCACTCTTTCCCCTCTGCCCCTGGGTGGTGAGAGGTGGAATGTCTGCAGCTATCGGCCACTTCACTCACCCTCTCTGTGCCACCACTGCTTCTTAGAAAGGGCTGGTTTCAAACACTCACATGAACAAAGTTATTCATGTCTACAAGAAACCAAAAACTTTAAATTTCTACTAAACTAAGTCAATGGAACTTTTTAATTATGTCCAAATTCTGCAATTTGCTTTAATAAAGCTATAAAATGCCGAGTCCCCCCAGAGGTTTTTATTTTTGTCTCAGAGTGCATGGGTGGTGTGTTTGGGTTAAACTACAAACAGCAGACAACAATAAAAGACTCCTTTATGAAGCAGCCTCAGGGACACACTACTAAAGCCATGCTGACCTCAAACATCACTGTAGGTGGGTGGGACCCAGTCGTATTTCAGAACCCCCTTCCTTATCATTCGGGGGTGCCCGAGGCTGACCAGAGAGTGAGAAAGGAATGTGTATCCACCTTTCTGTCTGTGTCCAGTAAGCCTGCCGTTTCCCCCATTTGCCCCTTCATTTTGACTTGATCCTTGCTTTCACTGACCACAGCGCGTCACCGGCGCTCTTAATGAAGTCCAGCAGCTTCTCTGCCATTTCTGTGTACAATAGCACCTTTGACTGGATATAGTTCTGCTCCACAGCCAGTCCAGTGCACTGAAGAGGAGGATGGTGGGGAGAATGACCACACATGTAATCTCTCACTGCTCCAGTAGGCTTGCATAAGGGAGCCAGGGGCTTCCATGGTGGACACAGAGACTGCTCAGCCAACAATGAACGCTGGCCTGTTGAATTTGGAAAGGATTCAACATTTCTAAGATGTGTGTTAAATAACACCCCAAAAAGCTGGCAGTCTACTCATCTGTAGCACCATAAAGATGGTATTAACCCTCTGCAGGCAGGCGTTGCAGATTTGCAACGTTAAAACCTACCTACCTGGTTACTCCACATACATATTTCATGAGCATTTTTTAACTCAACCCGAACCCTAACCCCTGAAGGAGGGTTAAGTAAAAAGGGCAACTTGGTTAAAGTATACACCAAAAGTCTTTTGTTTTACCTGTAAAATGTACTCTTGAGGACCCTGTCCTTCTTATTTACAAACTTCTGAAGGGTTGGCTTGAAATTGTTCTAAAGTGAGATTTTTAGATGCTTTGTTGGTGGTGAGTTTCTTATTTGTTGCATTCTGAATGTTCTCAGAAGAATCAGAGAGGTTCTCATGCAAAGCAAGGCAAGCTGATCCGACCAGGACCTTCTCCAGAGAGGATTCCAGCCATCAAAACATTCTCAGGTCTGTAAAATTGTATTCTTAAAGCCTATCAGCCAGTAACTGTCTGTAGATGTCATGGTCCGTGGTGAGCTGCCAGCCTGTAACCCGGTTTTCTCCTCTGAGCATTGTTTTCACAGGTGGGCATGTCTGAGAGCTCCCAGCTGCAGCTGATTTCACCATCAAGGCCCAGGGGATTTAAGGAGCAGTGTGACACTTCACCACGCTGGATGATTACTCAGTTTGGGTAGCTCTAGCCTCCAATCTGATTTTTGATATTTGTATTCTGCTCTTGTTAGCCTGCCGCCTGAAAGAATCCTTAATGCCCTTCCCTGCTCTCCTGCAGGTTCCTCTTCACCTCATCTCCTCCAGAACAAACCCAGATCTCAGCCTACCTGACCACACTGCTTCATCCCCTGGCCGCCCGCTCTCAGCCGCTCACCTACCAACATCCATTCCTGCTCTGGACAAACCAATTCCCTCACCTTTGGATCTCCTCAGCTCACCCGGACCTGACAACCCTCCCTGAACATTTACCACTGCCAAGAAACCGTAAGCCCAGCCTCCAGATAAATTTCCATTATTTCCACCTCATATTCGCTCTGTCTCCCTCCTCAGAATCTCCTCCTGGAAACCTGCTGCCAGTCCTGCGTCCCGTCGGTTCCCGTCTCTCCCGCTGCTCCTTATTTAGTAATAAAAACCTTTTAACTTACCTTCCTGCTCTCCGTGTTGTGATTCTGCACGTCGTGGGTCAAGAAACTGCCACCCAAACATGACAGTAGATTGTTTTAGTTCTAGTTTGATCTGTGGGTCTCACTAAAAATATTGTTCCCTTGATGATCATCGACTTTATAACCTGTCTAAAGTAAGTTAAGCAGAAACTTAACAGTAGTTAGGGAAAGACTAATAAAATGTTTCAGACTGTGTGTGTGGTTATTTGGCAGTTACACATTAGTTATTACATTCTTGGTTTCTTTGGAAGTAATAATACCTTGGTGGTTAACCTGTGTTACACACTGGCTGTTCTGATTGAAAACCAACGTCATTTAGTGTTTTTTTTTCTTCGTGCTCTTTACTTAATGAAGCCCCAAGCTCAGGAGGGCTCTGCTGGAACATGAAGAGGCACAGGTGGGGCTGTGGGCACCGCCTCTCACCTCAGTGTGTAAGTGTGGGAACCTCTGAGCCACCAGTAGTGCATGAATAACAAGGATCCTGAGGGAGTGTGTCGTAATCTCCTCTAACACTCTTGTCTCTTGTCTTTTTCTCACTTACTGGAACACACGCATTTAGTTATAGGACAGAGTACACTCGTGCGTTTATCTCAATCATCACGTAATGCAAACAGCAATCTTCGAATGAAAGCTCACACACTCACACACACTCACACAGACACACAAGCAGAGACATATTTGTATTGTAAATGCAACCCCAGTCACGTAAATACTACCTTGCAGTGATTGATATTTTTTTCAAGCGGAGCTTTTCTGAAGAAACTTAAAAGACAAATCACTGCTAAATAAATAACTGGCAAGACAAAAATGTGACGTAGATGAATGGATGAAAAGTAACCCTAAACGAACATGCCCAGGTTCAATAGAAAATTGTGTGTGTACCCTTGATACTTAATTATTATTAATGTCATTTCATTTGAATTATATCAGTAAAAAACATTTTTCCTCCACAACCCTTTCTATATTTGAGTGGTAATGAAACATGGAACAACAGCTGCTCACAGACACAACAGTAGATCTAAAGCACAGAAAAGCACAACAGGTGTTTCTTTGACAAATTTTCATAAAAAATACATGATACAGGAAATTCTCTCTAGAATATTTTCATAAACGTTTGGAAGAGGAGGGAAAACTGGCTGTTGTACATAATCGGCCTGTGTTTGTAAAGGAATGTGGAAGAATGACAATACATTTTTGTTCTAATACAGATTTTATAGAGCTGGGTTGGTGGGGGTGATTGAGGGCAGTGGGCTGGCAGCTGTTGCTGCTGTGCGGGGGCCCTCGGGTCCTGGCCTACCCCTAATGGCCAGACCAGCTGTCGGAGTTCTGTCTGTAGGGGCGCGGGGCTTTAGGAGGCGGGGAGGGCATGAGAACTTCCACCCTCCTGTCCTGAGGGGCGGGTCCCCGCCTTGTCTGCCCTCCTCTGAAAGGGGGTGATTGATGGCGCAGGGTTGACACCAAGCTTCCCCAACAATTGGCTCAGGAGCGTTAGAGGATGAACAGAGAGCAGGGGACCCCTCCATGTCTTTCTCCTCTGGTTTTCAGAGGCAAATGTGGGATCAGTTGCAGATATAATTCACTCATTTTTCTCAACATGTCTTTTATTTGACATTTTTACTGCAGCATATGCCACTTGAAGCACTTTTCAAGGCTGTCACTGACATGATTCTATAGACAAGCTCAAGTCTTTGTTTTATCCTTATTTGTCAAATTAGATGTTTTTGGACCTTGTTTTTCAAAATGGCTCAGATGACCCTCGCTTTCATAAAGATAAACCCTCTTGTTGCAGAAGGCCTTTAGTGTCAAACCACTACAATTAATCCTGACCACAGCGAACTGGAAGCATGGCTCATTGAGGGTGGACAGTGTTGTGATCCTGAATGTGTGTGTCAGGTCACCAGCGGGTATCAACCCAAAGTCTCGGCACCGGGACCTGCTTACTCAGATCTGACCTTTTGCACTGAACCCTAGGACTCTCTCTCGGCCCCTTTCAGCAAGTCGCCAACATCTCTGTTCTCATTTAAGATTTACAGCCTTGTGTTGGGTTAGAGGACCCTAAACATTGTGTTGGGGGTGGAAGTGTTGGGGGGTGCACTGTTCTGCAGCTGTTTATAGTGGTCTTAAGTAGCTATTTCACACGGAAGCAGAATCATAGCACTTTGAATTTCTCCAGCTGCCAAGTCTCCAGTGCTTTTTGAATTGCATTCCTTCACAGAGTTATTGGTTGCACAATCTCACTTGTGTGGTTCTGCACGTGCATTCAGACCTTACGCTATCAGTGAATCCATAATCTACCAAAATCTGGATTTGTTCCTGAAAAAGAGAAAATATGACTCTCTTTGACCAGTCAAGTCTTAGAGAGGAGACCACCGATGTAACAAATCATCAAACACCTTCGCTTCTTGTACCGCTGCTTAATAAAACACTGATTTTTATAGGAACAACGGTTCAGGGGGAAAAAAAGACTAAGTGAAGTTTGTTTTCCTTCTGCCAGCTGTCCCAGTTTTCTGCAGCAGCAAGATCTGTGCACACATCCATGTTTTAATAGCCGTTTAGAGACTTTGTGTGAAAGTCAAACACTTCTTCCCACAATCCAAAGAAAGATCCATCATTCGTGTATGTTTACTTCAGGCAAAAAGCTCCAGTCTCCAGAGTGGGCGGAAGGAAAATTGAGCAAAAGAGCACAGTGAATGAGGATACTCGGTGTATTACTACAAACATGGCTGATGGTGAAATACGTCAAACGTGTAAAAGGAACAAAGACACATTGGTATAAAATAATGCTTTTAATACACCTAATTAAGGGGTTAGAGATACTGATTGTTGTTATGTACCCTTTTCACACTATGGCCATCAGTCCAAAAGAGATGTCAGATTACATGAACGCATTATAAAGTACTCTCATAATCTAGTTTTGGGTTCAAATGTGCCAGATCCTGTAAAACCTGTACTGTGCCAGAGTTTTGCCCGTCTTTGCTTGGAAAAACTGACACATCAGTGGAAAGCTGTCTGAACAAACAGCTTTGTAGGATCATGGGAAAGGCAGAGGTGTTTCTTTCCAAGCTGAAAACACTTTAATCTTATCACATACAGCTGAGTTTGAGCACTGAGGAAGACTGTTGTTCTGTTGTCAAACACACCACGGGTCCCCTTACCCGCAACCCCTTCAAAACCCACAGAGCCTCAGAACTTGAAACTAAAGTGAATAATTTTGAGAGCACACCCTTTTTTTAAGCAGTGATGAAACCAAAAGCATTTTAGCTAGTTGAATCCTGCTCTACAATTGGCTCTGACGTCTGTCTGTAGCGGGCTGCTGCTGCTGATTGGCCGTGACCGGTGTTGTAGAGGGCCTTCTAATCCTCTCCACTGGCTGTGTGGGTGCTCTTTGGGCTTTTCCCACATAAATCAGTCTGGCCTGGGTGGTAAAGTCATCACGTCCACTGTGTCCACACACACGGTCTGTTAGTACTTCTATCACATGGAGTGTGCTAGCTCTGAAAGACGACCAGGCCTTGAGGAAAGATGATGGCTGTCATGCATGGTTGCAGCAAAAATAGAAAGTTACAGTTAACGTCTGAGAGCATGTCTGTAAATGAGGATAGACCTTGAACACTGAGCGTTGGCTGGACCAATCCAAACACTGTATTTTATTAGATTGAAGTCATCCTGAAAGATACCGGGACAAACTCTGAAATTAAAACACTCTTCGATAATGACGAGTTTGAAACACTGAACATACATTTCACTTTCAGCTTTTTTAGGTTGTTTTGTACTTGAATGTAGATCAAAAACATGACCTCGTGTATGCTTGCAGACTCACGTTTCTACCGATTGTAAGGTGTTTGGGGTGAAAACGTGCGGTGACAGCATCCGTACAACATTTAGTTTTTTACACACGGGTGGTCTTCATTCTGCAGACTTTAGTCAGCTTTTATTCTTTACACTGCAAACATACTATATCCTTCACATGCGCTTCTGAATGAAAGCCTCTCTGTTACCGCTGTGCGTCACAACAGAGTGGTATTAAACACTCAAAGGGAGGCATTACTTTATACAGCTGGATATACAAATGAAGACAGATGCTGCTAAAGTATGTTTCACAATAAACGTGAATGCCCATGTGTTCCAATTAACTTTGGAACGGCCAGTTCTTCTGCTTTACATCTATGAGCTAACAGCATTCAAACGAAATGTGTTTGCGGGTGAGAGCAGAGTTATAAATCTGGCCTGTCTCATCTTTGTTTGTGTGACTGGAGATTCCCCCTGAGTCCAGCGCGAGAACTTTGTCACCCCAGCTTCCACTTTCCACAAGTTCTCTGTAAGACAAACAAATCACTTATTTGTTCAATTTATGTGTTTGGATAAGGAAAGAGTGTTGGAGATGCAGAGGATCACAAGAAAACTGTGGAACGTATTTAAGACTTCCCTTAATAATTAAATGTTATCGTATACTGACCAAAAGTAAAAGAGGGAAACTGAAGTCATATGCTAAGCTGGTTAGTAAAGATTGTCTTTACGGGATCTTGAGTTGGAAACAACTATACAGATAATGTTTTAGATGGGTGTTCATGACTTCAACTTTAATTGTTTGTTCTCTTTACTTCTTCCTTCTGTTGCATCAGTTTTTAGTTTATCGGTTTCTTGGCAATAAATTGTGAGCGGTGGGCTTTAATTTACTTTGTTGAGCTTGGATGACATGAATGACTTTAACTTTCAGCAGCAAAGCCTTCAAGTATTCAGGGAAATGAAGCACGTGAAACTATTGTAGGTTTTGTTTACAGTTGGCCAGATAATCTAAAGACAACAGTTTGTCTTCGAATGCAATGAACATTCTCTTCCTGGAGCCTCCTCCACCTGGAAGGCAGACAAAATTCTCCTGACACTCGCCAGAGTTTGGAGTGTGTTACTAGAACCCCCGGGGTGAATGAAAGTATTCACACCCAGATGAAAACACAAAACACTTCTTATCACACCTGTTTGTTGTGTGGAAAGCTGTTTTCACTCGCTGATGCACAGTTGGGAACTTGAATAGAATAGAATAGAATAGAATAGAATAGAATAGAATAGAATAGAATAGAATAGGGGCTGCATGACTTAATTTTTTTTTAAGTTGACAGTCAAGTATGAAATCTAGTCGGCTTTGACTAATCATGGATGATGTCATACACCTGAAGCGGCTAAAACTGATGATGGGTGACCAAGAGTTTTTTTCTGACGCGCGTCGGGAGGTGACGCTCTGGCACAGAGCGTCGCTTTGTGACTCCCGCGGTAAAACGGAGATTTCACCGAATTGTGACCTTTACCCTCTTGCTATTTAAGCTTCCCCCCACCCCCACCCTAACCTTTACCCAGTATGTCAGTCTAAATTTTCCGTTAAGCGTGTTTGAGAGACGAAACGCGAAACAAAGCTTTGCATGCGCAAGCTGGTTAAGGTTAGGATGGGGGTGAGGGGAAGGTTAAATTGCAAGAGTGGTCACAATTCGGTCAAATGTCCATTTTACCGCAGGCGTCATATGCAGACGCTCTGGCACAGCACATCACCTCCCGACGCGCAGGGGCTCGTCACCTGCTGTCTTTTCCGAGGACTCCATCTTGTCGGTCATTATCACGTGACAGCGACTAGTCTATGAAAGGCATAAAAAGTCACTACAGAGCAGTGAAGTCGAGTAGTCGACTAGTCGATACAACCCCTAGAATAGAATAGAATAGAATAGAATAGAATAGAATAGAAACACCTTATTTTCCCTCAGTGGGGACATTTTGGTATCACAGCAATGATTACATTCACAGCAGGAGCAAAAAGAAAAATGTAGGAGTAAGAAAGGCTAAAGAGTAGAGATGTTTGATATTATCGATCTACCGATATAATCGGCTGATATTGGCCTTAAAATGTAATATCAGTAAATATCGGTATCGGTTCTTACTCCTTAGTGACCCGACTTTTACATACCTCTATGTATTACACATAGGATGAAGTATCAACTACCCGTGTCCACATTCTCAATAACTTCAAACTTTCAAACAGTGCAAATCATTTCCTGGTAGCATTTTCTGACTTGATTTATAGAGCGGTTTGGTAATTTAAGAGCTCCATAAACTTCAGTAGACAAGATTTCAAATAGAAAACCATAAATATGTTTTAAAATCCCACGTGATTCATTATATTTACTGCCCTTTTTTGTTATGTGATGTATGTGTGTATCCCGTACCTCTACACAGTAATGTAAATAAGGTAAAAATAATGTACAACACATAATACAAAGTGGTTTTAGATCTCAGAAATGTTTTGTTCTGTTCAAGACTGAAATATTCTAGACTTAATTTGATTTAATATGTTTATTATGAGGTTTGCAGCAGATCTTCACATCAATTATCTCCCTAAGAAATTTAATTTGATGGACAATTTCTACTAAATTACTGTATGGATCCACAACTACATGGAATGAGAAACATGAATGGAAAACTGCAAATGTAAATCAGTGTGTTCAGGTAGAAAAATGCAAATCAGTAAAACAAAGATAAAGGAATGTAGCAGAGGTTGTTTACTGGTTTTGTGGGGCACGGTGGTGGTTAAAGAGTCTACCAGCTGCTGGGAGGAAGGACCTGTGATAACAGTCCTTCATGCACTGAGGATGCAGATGTCTGTCACTGAAGGAGCTCTCCAGCCCCACAACAGCTTAACTCGTGGAGTGGGACACGTTGTTAAACAGTGATGTTTTTGCTAGAGTCACCCCACCTCCTGCACTAGATCAAGGATCGAGCTGGCCTTCTTGATGAGCTTATTTCATGTCTCTTAGCTACAGGTAAGCTGCTGCCCCAACAAACCACACCATGAAAGATGGCTGATGCCACCACTGAGTCACAGTAGGTCCTTAGGAGCACCTCCTGCACTCCAAAGGACCTCATTCTCCTCAGCTGGTATGTCTGCTCTGACCCATCCTGAAAGAGCTTCACTGTTACCTTAGTCGCAGTGACATGAAGTATCAGCAAGTGTACAGGACCAACTGATTTGCACAAAAACGCAACCAGAACTTTGTTCCATCCATCATTCATCACACGCTGGGTGCCAAATGAAGCAGGTGTCTGTGGGGCCTAACAAGCTCTTGGAGATGACGTCACATGCACTAACGAAGCTGTTTCCAAACCAGCCTACTGCATTCATGGCCGAACTTCTCCCGGTAATTTATGCAAGAGGGATGAGGAATAGAGTGATAGAAAGGGGGAG
>NC_091745.1:2271211-2308711 GCF_043380555.1 Nothobranchius furzeri | reverse complement strand
AAGCTGCTTGTTTTCTTCTTTGCCAAGATGGGAGTTGGAAGGATGCAGGCAGAGAAAAGAGAGATGAGGTGGGGGTGTGGGTGGGGGGGTGGGGTGTTTCCAAAGCGAGAGGTTTAAAAGAGCACGTATATTCATAAACATCTGCAAAATCACCTAGAGCATTCTACATGGACTAGGCAGATGCCAGATTAGGCAAGGAAGAGGTGGTGCACCAATGTGGAAGAAGTCCATAAATGCAAAAAGCAATAAACTTCAAGGCAGAAAAAGAGAGCACATCCGGGTTGGATTAATTAAGGATTATAATTATGTTGGGACTTTGCACATCTCACCTGAGACTGCTTAGTACTGCGCCTCTCCAATCCTCGTGCCCTCTGCTCCTCTGCACATACGGACACAGGCCACAGGAACATGCACGCTCACACACGCTGTCTCACAGATTCACCTCCAAGACACCGTGCTCACATAAGTAAATGAGTACAACAGTACATTAACCCTCTGCTGCTGTTTCATTCAGTCCCACATCATACTGCTCTCCTGATGTCAGCCTTGGTCCTCATGCAGCAAATGCATCAAATGAATCTGTGTTGTGCAGCACAGTAAGCTCCGCCCTGAGGGAAAAGCTGATCGAGCAGCAGAGTCTGGGAGAAAAATCTTAATATTTGCTTGATGAAAAGAAGTCAGCTTGGTATTGGTTATGAAATGCAATTATGTGATTTATCATTACACCTGTCAGCTTATTACAAGTTATGAACATCAATTATTTAACAGTAGAAAGTAGATTTAATTGCTTTTGTGTTTGTTCGATGTGTTTCTGGCAACTTAATGAAATCTACTCAGTTTTGGGCTGTTAATTAATGTGTGCTGTTTTATTATTTTGCTGATTTACTTAATATTGTTGGATTTTTTTTCCTTATTTACATTTTTATCTTAGTCTTATTTTTGGCAGGTTCTTAGCAATGCTTTTATTGGTCCCTGCTATGATTAAACTTGGCTTTTGAGAGTAATAAACAAGTATATATAAGCAGTGAGTTATTATGAGCAACGCTGTTGAGCCAAAGGCAGGAAATATAAAAAATACTTCAGTGCCCCATGCCTCTGCAGTAGTTGGATAAAGTTTTCCTTTTTTAGCGGAAATCACAAAAAGGCAGCAGTTCACACCAACTGAAGGATCTGACGGCGCCATATGTAATTACCACAAATATCCTCTTTGGGTTTAACAAACCTTCTGTGGGTCTCATTCTTTATAATTACCTTACAGCATGTTTTTTTATTAATGTGCTTTGTCTGAAATATTGATTCAGTCTTAATGATGGGAGTCAAACCAGATCATGAAAGATAAAAGTGACTAAAATGTCAGGATCATTTTTCAAGATGTGTGTTCATAATGTTGAAACTGAAAAATGCCCATGTGTAGTATTTTAGAATAAAAACGTGAACTCGTGACGTGATCTGACATCATGAAGCATCCTTTACATTGCTCCAATGACCTCAGAGGAGAGACACACAAACCACAACATAAATTGCCCACCAAGAGCACGCATGCACACATTTTCTGCTGCCACGGAGGCATTTAGTGAGCAGAATGGGAGAGGATTTAATTGAGTTTTTGATCGTTATGGAATTACCATGTGGCTTCTTGGCACCCTGGTTATTGTTTCATGGATTAATCATTTTCATTCAACAAATTGTAGAATCCACACAGCAAATAGCGTGGTGCTTGCTTGACATAGATATGCAGTTGGAGCACAGGAATTTTAAGGTGTTCTTGCCCTCCGATTGGCTGCAGTCATCCATGCAACTTGATTTATTTGACAGATTGGTTTTATTGATTCACTGAATTAATGTGGTGCCAGTTTAATCACTGTGCTATAGAACTACGTTGAATCTGACAACTCTGTGAACTGAAAAGAGTTGAGTTTACTATATCGATCTGCTTATCTTCCGTATTTATTCAGCTATTTGTCTAAGAGCTAATTAATGCAATGCATGAAATGGTAGTCGAGTGTTTATGAGGCTGTGCAGGTGTTTTTGTTTGTGCATCTGTATTTGCATGATGGGTTGTTTATCTGTTGTGGTCCAAAGCTTGTCACTCAGTCATAGGAGTAGTGGTAATTAGAATCCATATTTCTTGTATTTTTTGTACGTAAAAAAATTGTTATTGTTTGTTTAAAAAAACAACAACATGCAGCCTCAGCATGTAAATGTGCAACATTAGAGTGCTCATAAACATTAAAGTGTACACAAATGCATGCAAAGAAACAATGGAAGGACATTAACTGTGTGTTAACTGTGGCGGGGTGTATGGTGTGTGAGTTGTCATCTTGTAACAGCTGCATGTACTGTAATTGCTCGTCATCTATTGTGAGACCTGAGTGGCGTTCGATGCTAGCGTGGTGATCGGGCAGTATCTGTCAGATTGGGCAAACACGGAGAGCCTTTTGAATTAGACCAAACTCAGAATGGATGTGGATACTTTTGACAGCTGTCTCGTCCCGTCCAACTCCCTCAAATCCAGTGTGCATTTGTTTGAATACAATAAAACTTTACATTTGGCTTTCTTTATACTCTAAGTTGCCAATGCACTGACTCACAGCCACTGCATATCGTTTTTTCTGTTATGAGGAAATTCAGCCAAATCTCTGAAAGAAAACCTATTTTCTTCCCTAAAACGAATAAAAAATACAAACATTTTCCCTCCACATGAAAATGTAAAAAGTATTCCAAACCAAGGGGTGTTTTCTTATTTCCTTTTCTTTTCTTGTGGTGACTTGCAGTGCTGAGAGGTCGACACAGTCTCACTGCAGTCCGTGAAACTGTCACGAACCGTATTAAACTGATTTGTGTTCTAGGACACAGACATGAAAATAACTACTTCCAGGTGCGTAGTTTCACAGTATTTTATGAAATTTCACAGTATTTTATGAAACTGCCCCAAAAGCAAAGTTAAACAATTTTAACAAGCTGAAAAGTCTAATCAAGGAGACCGAGGAGCACAGTGGTCAAGTTAACTACAAAGGTCAAATGAAAAAAAACAAGCGTTTCCCATTTCTTTTGCCAAAGGTTGAAATGTGGTCAATGCATGAATAGATTGTCAAAACTAATACAATTCTTGGGTGTTGAGCCAAAGAAAATAAAAACAACCATCTGCAAAATGCTTCAATTTTTGTTGTTTTGTTCTTGATTTTCTACGCTTGGTTTTGCCATCCCATGTACACTTGTGCATGATGCCATCATGCGGGTAGAGCCACGCATCAATCCAGTCTAATTCAATGTAGATGCATCTATTTATAGTGCAATTGTACCAGTAAAATGAGATCCTTTTAATGATTACATCAAACTTAATGTAGTCATGTTTTCCTATGAGTAATGGATCCCTGCGTAGAATTCTTACTAAAACCGTACTTAATTCAGCAAAAAAATAAATAAAAATAATAAAGTACTTACACCAAGTAGGTTTGTGATCTATCAAACATGGAGTACGCACAGCTGCACGCAATCTCCGCTTCATAAATCAGAAACTGTCTAGAAAGGTTCTCAGCTGCTTTTTAGTCACATCCCACCCTCGCCACGCCCACTTACTGCCATAAATGGTCGATGCAAAGTGTCATGTGGATCTCAAGGCAGATCAAGGAAGCGCAATTTCACAGAAGCAGAAATTCAGGTACTTGTGGGTGAGGTGGAGAAATGACAGGAAGTGCTTTTGCAAAACAAATAAGAGAAAATCCACGGAGTGGCACAGCGTTGCTGAAGCCCTCAATGTTCTGAATTCTCCAGAGAGATCTGTGGTGGATATAAAAAAATGGTCCAATCGGGATTCGATCCTCAGAATCCCACGTGAAAGTCATGCACTCTAACCAATCAGGATTTCATAATTTTATCTTCTCAGCAGCAGCACTGCAGGTGCTCTCCATGTCCAACTTGTGCGTAAGCCAGGTCCTTATTCAACTTAAAGGCCCAATGTGTGATATTTCATCTTATAAGTTATCAAATTTCTTGTATCACATTCTCAAATTAGTTTTTTTTAATGATAATTCAAACAAGCATTTATTCTAAGCATTATTATTAGCTTTATATTTTAATATTTTAGACAAAAGAAGCAGACCGGTGCTCCATATGGCATGCGCCATCTTAAAATACAGTGACCTTTTAGGGACATACAACATAATAAGCTTCGCATTTGATGTTTGCGTTTTTAAATGATGTAACCTCAAAGAAACAGCAGGGGGCAGAAGTGCGCCTTGTAAGCATGCAGTCTGACAAAGTAACTAAGAAGAAGAAGAAACTAGCCACACCGTACTTCTAGCGATGGAGGATCACACATATTCTACAAGCAAACTTGAGAAACGGGATAGTTTGAAAGCGCTTGAAAGCGCCGATCTTCTAGACTTTATTGCAGCTCTGCCTCTTCCTCTTGTGCGTGGAACGTTGCGGCTGGTTTGAGCAAATTCGGCTCCTTCATCTTGGGATGCTTGCCCTGCTTCTGTCGCATGTCTAACACCTCTGCCTCTCTGTGCGCTGGCACACGTCTGTCCTCTCCCTCTTCCTCTCCCTCTTCCTCTCCCTCGTCCTCTGTCTGTCTCCACTGATGAACCATCGGATGATATCTGACTCTGTTTACGGAGAGAAAACAATTACAGACTACACTACCTTGTATATTTCCAAAATGGCAAATAGAAATATAACATTTCTCAAATAAAATGAACAAAATATTGTCATTTTTTGTAGTCAGAAGTCATCACTAACTAGCTGCCGTTTGCTATTAGCAAACATAACTGACATAAAAAAGTTTTTCTTATTCAAAACCTATTTAGATTAAATTAATAAAATAAGTTAGATGAAAACAACTAACCTGTTCGCTGACTTGAAAGCTGGAATTAGATGATGACATGCTGCCGTTTACAGCAACACGATTTTGTATTGTATTTGTTATATTTGTTAATAAAGTTTTAAATAATGATTAAAAAAACCCTTTTTGATCCTCGGGGGCTCCAATAGCTGCAATACCGACTCTAAACTGCGTGGTGCTAAAGAGTCGGATCTTTTTACTATGATTTCTGTGAATTTCACACACGGGGCCTTTAAAGTTGCGCACATTTTCTGCTAAGTTTTCTTTCATGAATCCCAAAGTTTGCGTGAAAAGTTGCTTACGCAGTTTTCCGACCCCGTTTTGTGCGTAAGCAAGCTTGATAAATGAGGCCCCAGCTCTACTTTTGATGCCGCTCCAGCTGTCTGCTTTTCTCATTAACAACACCCATTCAGTTTATATCTGCAATAGGGCTTTGGGATCACACGCGATTACGTGTATCATTCTGGAATGTGCGCAGACATGCCGATGGCTTCACGAGTGTAAACAAACAGTACATCGCAGAGAAGAAGCAGTTTTAGGAGAAAGGAAGTGTCAAACAACATGTTAAAATCCCAAAAAGGATGCAGAACATACATGTAAGATGTCGGGGATCGGTACATGGACAAGCGCAGCATTAGAAACGGTTTGGATCCATATGAGAGACCTAAGACTGGAGCACAGAAGACAACTTGTTGCCACCTGAGTTCTGCATAATGAACAGTTTTGGGTTTCTTGTTTGTGGTGTGAGCGGATGCAAATGTTTCATTTGAACAGTTGTTAATTATGATTTAGACGGCTGATTCTTAAAACTCTTCAAAACAGTTAAATACAAATAATAACCTTCACAGGATAGTAAAATAAAGAATAACTAGATAGAAAGTGTTTGTGAACCCCTTTAAACAGGATTTACCAGATTCAGCCATGAACTAGCAGTCAACTACAAAAGGTGAGCTGATTAGTAGATGAATTGCTGCTAAAATAAAAGATAGCTCTAGTGATAGCAATAATCATTTCTCCACTCTCTCTGGCTCACACCTCCGTTCTTTTATAGTTTTCATAATTCTGTGTGTGGCAGTGCCTTTCTGCACAAAATAGTGGCAGAGCTATTGTCGGAAAATTCAAGGAAAACATAGAAAAACACACATTTGTTGTGGGCGACAGCAAACGGGCTTTCATGCTTTAGCTTGAAGTGACAGAGCCTGTTACACGGCTCTGTACACTCATCTTCACAACCAGGCTGAAACAAAGTCCCTGTGTTTTCCTTGTGATGGTGAAACTTGGTTTTCTTTGCACACAAATCACTTGAACAGTGTCTGACTGTATCTGTCTAATGCAAACAATATTTCAAAATAAAATGCACGTGGTGGCCTCTTTATAGACACACTTAGTAATAATTAATACACCTGAATGTTCATTTTTACATGTTCAGTTCTGTAATTATACATTCTGATTGCATCCTCCGTAAATGCATTTCAGTGTACTTTCTCTAGCCTTTTGCACATTTTGCTCTGGTCTTGAAAACTCTTTTTGTCTAGTTGAAATAATTATAGTTCACAGCCCACATCCATACCTGTTTACTCACTCAGTCACGATGAGCTGTTTACAAACCTAATGTCTGCGTACTCTCTGGCTCCCCTAATATGTGCCTGTTTACTCTCCCTTGCCCCTGTGCGCTGCTCTTACATGCACCTGTGAGGACTTCTCTTCCTCTCCAAGTGTGCTTACATTTGCCCTACATTCACCTTCTCCCTACTCATGAGCCCACCCTCACTCACCTTTTGATGCAAGCAGATATGGATGGAAATACAAATGACCCCAGATGAACCCAGATATTGAGCTGTTTTAAAGCCCAAGGCTTTAAACAATATCCCTTCTTTGCTCTAACATGCCGGAGTAGGAGGGGCCAGGGTTTCTCTCAACATCAGGGTTTTATCTAGGATTTATGACCCTCATTCCTTGCAGCGATCTTCCCCTCCTCTGGATTTTTTTTTTGCCACTGGGTAGAATTAGCAAGCAACGAAACAAACAAATTACTAGGAAACAAATGCAACATCTAATAAGCATGCATTGACACGAAGAGAGCTGAGTGCACCGTATAATCTCCTCTCCTCTTTTTGCATTTACTTCTCAGTTCCTCCTGGCCGGCTGTCCCCTCCACCGTTGGTGACTCGCTGGTCGGGTTCTCAGAGGAGATCAGCTCAAAGGATGGGCAGTGCGAGACAGATGGGCAGATGACGGATCTGACGTGATAGACAGCAGGGTGATGGATGGCTGGCTGCTTGATAGGGGATTAATGCAGTGCTGAAGCTGCTGCTGCACAGTGGATGGCTTAGTGATAGATAGACAAAACTGACGAGCAGATAAACAAGAGAGCACTAATCCACGCCCCCTTGATGGACAGAAAATCAAAGTGAGGGGAAAGAGCCACAGAGGAGGAGATGAACCTTCATACTGTCCTTGCAGCCTGTATAGCATTCACAGACAGGGATGTAAGTGGACGGAAGGTGAGACGAGTAAAGGTGCTGAAGGGTCATTGTCGGCACACATCGGTGGTGTGGTGAAGCGGGTTTTGGACCGAATGGTGTAGAGTAGGTTCTGGTGATATTGCATGGTGGCTGAGATGGTATTTTAAGAGATGGCAGGCAGTTTTACTGCAGAAGTAAGATTAGGCATGACAACAAATTCACCATAGATGTGCTGGGACAAATGGAACGTGTGTGCTGGTTGGTAAGAGAAGATAAGAATGATTGCTGATTCCATCAGCTTAACCTTCTGTGAAATGTGCAAAAAAAGGGTTTGGATCTCTTTGTTTACCACCAGTTAGCAATTTGGATAACTGCTGAGTTGGAGTTGCCTGTTGTGATTAGGAGAAAACAAGAAAAAGGGAGGCAATGGAGTGTTGGCCAAGTGAGAGTTCATCTCAAAAACAGCGAGCGAGCAGACTATCCCTGCATTAATGTTCAGCACTAAGCTTTGTCTCTGTTCGCTGTTTCATGGGACCCCGAGGGTTCTGGCATCGATCTGGTTTGCTTAGAATGCACTCCAGTGTCACCTATTTAAACACCGTGAGCCGGTAGCCAACAGAAACATGCTTTTATTTATCAGGCTTCTGATTTTGGCCGCTTGGATGACAACCTGATTAGCAGTTAAAGGAGCGCTTAAATCTTCCATTGGAATGGAAACAATCTATACAGAGAGGGAGACAGACGTCTCGGCTGCAGAACATTATGGAGGGAGAACAGAGAGGTGAGGGACAGTGTCAAGCGCAAGGTTAATTAGTGGGTGGTATGGATGGAAATGAGTGTGTGACAGAGACAGAGAAGGATGAAGAGAATGAAAAGGAAGAATGTAACTAGAGAAGGATAAAAGAGAAAACGTGTGACTGGGGAGCGGTGGCAAAGATCAGAGAGCCAGATGAAAACACAAGTAGATGGGTCAGTGAAAACGTGTCAGATTAATGACTAAGAATTTTACGAGCAACTGAAGGCCAGAACAAATGAACACGCCAATGAGCAAACAAGTGGGTGACGACTGTAACTGTGCGTGCAGATTGTGTGGGCATTGAGCACACGCGAGTGAATGAGTGAGGCATGATGGAAGAGACTGAGTGAGTGAGTAATGGGGGTTAGTGATGGGTGTGTTGACAGAAAGTGTTAGCTTTAACCACACTGACCTGTGAATACAAGCCGCATGCACAAGTGGCTCAGTCGGACTGCCAGCTTGGACGTGAACCGACGGTAAAATTGGATGTGACTTTTGTGTTGGATGTGAAATGAATGTAAATAGGAAAAGTAGGTGGAGGGTGTGTGCATATTTATTCATGTGTGTCAGTATGTTGCCTTCCTGCATCTTTTTAGCTTCTTCCTTCTCGTCTTGGCACATGCAATCTGCCACATCTCATCTGCTGTATAATTATAGCAAAGAGGTTTATCTTGAGATCATTTTCAGGTAAAGACGTCTATAGCTGACTTGTGTCATCACTGAGTGTTGTAGTGTTAGTTCAGACGGAACTTCAAAGAGAAAAACTGCAGCGATCTTGTGGTTTGTAGTGAGTTTGTAGATGTGTGGAAGAACATTAGACAACATCAAAGCTGTTGCTGGAGAATAAAACCATGATTTAATCTTGCGTTCTTTAGCTCGGGTTGCATTTAACCGATCCAGTGCCGTGAATTCAACGTTCCCTTGCGTTTATGTGAATGTGGTGCAACAGTGGTGCAACAGTGGTGCTAGGTTTATGTGGGGACATTTGTGCCGCGTCTGTTGTCTGTCCTGCACAGCCTGAGCTACATTTAACCTCACCTCACCCCAGTGTAACATCAGCAGCAAAACAATGCTGCCCATGAAATGTCAGAAGAATTTGCATGGCATGAATGCACAAACATTGTTCACTGTCGCTTCTTTTCCACCGGCCTTTCACTTTTTGCTGCTCGCTTGTCTCTCCTACCTTCTCGTAGCTTTGTCTCTTGCCCTCGTTGCCGTTGCTGGCTGAGCGTCCGTGTTTGACCCTGTTGTAGTCTCCTTCAGGGTATGTCTCTTGGTGATCAAGCTCCATTATTTATGCTGTATCGTGTTTCGCCATCAATTCCCGCAATGGAGTGGTTGAGACAGATTTCTTTGACTGTCACAATAACTCTGAAGCCCAGTCGAGGTTGGAAATGGAATTAGCCCTAAATAGAATTTAATTTTCACCACAGTTGCTTGTCTACCACCCAGACGGCATGACTGGCTTGGGTTGTGCTTTTAACACACTGCGAGTGTGTGTGGGGCAGCGAGAGATTTCCGTTGTACTGTAAGAGTTTTTCACACAACGTGCACGTGAAACTAAAAAGAACCTTCTCTAAAGCATTGTAACGCCACGACTCTCTGGTTTAGCTCAGATTTATTACAGAAAGTCGTGCACTGACAACTCCCAGATTGAAAGATATCGATACCTCAGTACATTATACAGCAGCAGCAGCAGCAGACTTTTTAGACTGATGGAGAAAAAGGGACCGTCTACATAAAGTAGAATACATTTTTGTGTCCAATGAGTAAAAAATAAATAAGTTAAAATCAATTATCAGACTTCAGCCACAGCAGCTGAACTCTCTTTGACATGAAACTTGTAAGTGAATGAATGAGTAAATAGATAAATGAATAAGAGCCGTTGAAGTGTGAATCAATGTTTATGGAACAGCGTTCTAAGACCTGCTGTGCTGCACATAAAATGAATGTGGTGGTTTTGTGTGTGTGTGTGTGTGTGTGTGTGTGTGCAGGATTTGAAGACCTAAGTGATGCTTTGCATTTGTCCTTAGCTATATAAGGATGTATGTGCGGAGTGTTTGTCTTTAGGAGTCGAGAAGTGTTTTAGTTTTTATTTTCCTGGGGCGCATTGATGATTCCTGATGAATGATGTTGAGCACTTTCCGATTTCCCGACAGGTCTCTGCATCCCGTCTAACAAAGACGTAATCAATTTTTGAATTAATGCAGAGGTGGCCAAAAAATGTCAGAGTGGCCTTGGCTACAGCTTCAACCACACCCCGCCATCTTTCAGCCCAGCTGGGCTGTGTAAAGCCAAGTAAGGAGAGTAAACGAAGGAGGGAGGTGTACGTGTGTGGAGAAAATAGCTTTTCCTGTTGTATAAATCATTTGAAATGAATTGAGCTTTTAGAATCTGTCATTTTTAATGTCTGAATTAATTTGACAAATTATTAGTCGAGATGTAATTATGTCTTGCTGCATGCCTGATGCCTCTTGACAAGGCTCCCACAAGTGTTGGAGGCAGACGTAGCATTAGTTATAAAGAGAAGTGATTACTGAATGACTAGACAGGCCACAGGTGCAGGTGTCAGCTCAAGTTAGGTGGTGTGCCTGTGTGTGAGCATTCACATTTGTGTGTGGTGTGTATGCATTCAACTGACAGGGTGCAGCTGAAGAGGCACCTCTCTGATTTGTGAGGATTGCATTCCTGTAATCTGCCCGGATCACATCAACCGAAGACAATAATGCAACAGTGAGCCAAAAACCACACCGCTCTTTATCTCGCTGTTCTTTCTTTCTCTCAGACTGTGCCCCCATCTAGTTTGTATTTTTTTCACTGTGGTGGGAGTCAGCTTTGCTGCAGAGGGAAAGATGGAGTAAAGACGGAGAGGGGAAGAGACAGAGTGGAAAGAGTCAGGAAGATTGATGGTGAGAAATGGAGATAGGACTAAGAAGCGACTCTGAGAACAGAGGAAGAAGGTGGTTGGGATTGAACAGTAAATGATTACTGCTCTCCTTGTGTGGTTTCCTGTTAGAGCCTGATACAGAATCAAGCAGTGCTCTTTCTCTGGTGACACACACACACACACACACACACACCGGCCACAAGCATTTGAGTTTGTTTTTGGCCAGTGCTGGGTGGTGCTTGGCAGAAGAAATTAAGCCTAACAACCGTGGCATCTGTCTCAGCAGCAGGAGAGTCCCGCCTCCCCACCCACACATGACCTGCCCTGCTTTCATTCACTGAGCTGCCTGCTGCCAGCCTTAGGATGGGCTGCTGCCTCTGCCACTGCCTGCCACCCCCCACATCCCCCAGCTCGGCCCCCCTTTACTGCCAACAACTCTGTCCCCGCGTCCATGTTTCCCCCTCGAGCTACAACCAGGAGCCTAGCGACATGGCTGCTTCAAATATTCATAACAGCCATGCTGCAACACAGGGCACTCTGCTCTCCTCCATTTTGAGAGGCAGTTCTTGTGCTGTAGCTGCTGCTGGCCTGAACACTGCATCTGTGCCCGAAGTCAACTACTTGTGCATATGAACAGTACACACTAGAAGTATTAGGCAGTGCCTTTGAATGTTTGTTGTTCTCCCAAATGATTGTATGTGGAGCTAAAAATAAAACTACCTTTCTCTTTTCCATCATCTCTCCATTCACCAGCCCTCTCTCGCAACAAAGGCTCTGTGCACAACCAGCAGCCTAAGGGGGTAAAAGCAGACTAATACAAAGATGTCCCTGTGCTATACTTGGGCCCAAGCTTGGCCAGTTTAAAATACATGCAAATGCTGTTAGGAGCATAAATGCCTCTGGACTTCTCTGGACACACACATGGTTATATCTAATGGTCCATCATGACTGGAGAGGTTGTTCCAGAGCAGGGGTGCTCAGTAGGTCGATCACAGTGGCTGTGTTGGTAAATTACAAGACAGAACTTGTTGATAATTGCTTTAAACAGCTAATTTCACAAATAACTCACAAGGTGAAATAGCATTGGAACTGCTGCTCTACTGTGTTTCTGATGTTTCCTCAGGAAAAATGAAAGAAAAAGCAGGATTTTTAGTTTCTCAGTAGCCACAATGCAAACATGCTGCCAGCCCAGAGTTCTGCTACTTACTATCAGTGTTGGGAGTAACGGTGTATATCCTAGTTCTTAGCCAAAAAGGGTTTGGGCCTTCTTCTTTGATGCAGCAGTGCCATTTGTCCTGTTTGTTACAACATGGTGTGTTTGTTTATGTTTCTTGCGCTTGCAATATGTTTTAGGCCTAATTGTCTTTTTATCTGATTCCAGTCATTGCATAAGTTGATTCATTGCACACGTATTACTTTATGTCCAGTTATGATTTAGTGCATTTCTATGTTTGGCACTTTGGGCGGCCTTGATTGGCGGTGGTAAAGGGCTGCCCTGAGGCACACAGACCGAGGCGAGGCCTGCCGAGCACTGGTACCACCGGTCCCTCCTACCACCACCAGCAGGCAAGGTGGGTTAAGTGTCTTGCACAAGGAGACATCAGCAGCATTCTTTGGTGGGAGCCGGGATCGAACCTGCAACCTTCTGATTACTGGACAACCCACTCTACCTCCTGATCCACTACTTCCCCGTGCCTCAGAATCCCTAAAAACCTTAGGTGGTCTTTTATTAGGCAGACTGGAAATGTATTCCAGTTATCCATTATTCTATTGTTCCTAGTGGAAATGAACATCCCAGAAATCTGAAACGTTCCTTCTCGATGGTAAGAATCATTCAGTAATCAAAATCTTTAAGGTTATAGATATTATAGAGCTCCGGACGTCACGTGACTCTCAGAGAGTAGACGCCATGTTGGCAGGCAACAAAGGTAAACAAAATGAACGGGATCAGCTTGGATTTTACTTCGTCAGAGTTTACTTCACACTTTAAAACTGAAGAAATCGTTTTATATAGTCAGAAATTAAATAGACTAAACATCTCCGACCCTTACCGTGCCCCTGGGATACTTTTTAAAAACGCCAGAAGCTGTCGGAGCGGACTTCTTACCGGACCTGGCCAGGGAACGCCTTGGGATTCCCCCGGAGGAGCTGGCCCAAGTGGCTGGGGAGAGGGAAGTCTGGGCCTCTCGACTTAGGCTACTGCCCCCGTAACCCGACTCCGGATAAGCGGATGAAAATGGATGGAAGGATGGACAAATAACAGATTTACACGTAAGTAGTTTAAATAGAGTGCTGTGCTGTTTGAATGTATAAATTGAACGCCAAGAGAAATCACTAGTTTGATTTTTTTCCGTGAATAAAATAAATATGTCAGGCAGGAGCGTCTCAGGATCTGTCTGAGATCGGTCTCGGTGAGACAGATAATAGCAATCCAAAGTGCTTTTTATGTGTGATGTGACAACTGATCAACCATTGCTTAAAAGTTAAATACAGCTTAGCCGGTTAATTGCTGTGATCATAAAACACGTAAACGGCAGCACGCAGAAATCACAAGGCAACGTTTTACGTGATGTTTACTTGTTGCTATGAGTAATAAGACAGAAAAAGCCACGCCAAAATAAGTTTAGGAAGTCCACTAAGAATCGTAATGAAATCATTTAAAATAAATACCATACACAGTTGAGGAAACGTTGGTTTAAGTACCTGATATGAAGCGATCGCTGCATAAGTGAAAACCTTTACTCTCGGGGTCCCACAGTTTCATTTTAGCCCGGTCACTAGCGCGTTTTATTACAATGATCCAACGTTTGCGGCGCTCCGGATCTTGGGGAATCCTGTAGAAGGCTCATTCCTTATGTCGTCTGCGTCTGTTCTGCATCCTGGGGCACAACAGGAATCTACCATATTTCCTGTCTGATTGAGTTTTCTGACAATAACAAATAGTCCAGCTGCGGGCTTCTGCCTGCCAATATGGCGCCGTTTCGATTTGAACTGTTGCATGCCGGGAGAAGTGACGTCAACTCCCGGAGCTCTATAGAAAGTAACTGCGCTCACAGTAACGTCAGTTACTTTGCTAGGTAATGAATTACTTTTACACTGTGGTAACTGAGTTAGTAACTCAATTACTTTTTGGAAAAAGTAACTTGTAACTATAACTACTTACTTTATAAACGTAAGATGCTCAACACAGCTTACCATCATATTTATTAGTTGTGTGTGCAGATGATTTCACTGGGGGCCATCCTATGTGTGCTCGCCACCACACTGAGTTATCTGGCTCATCGGGTTGGTTGGCGTGGATCAAGAAGGGTTACAGCTCGATGCTCTGGCTGGTGGCAAGCAACTGGTCCGTGGGGACCAACACTAGCAGTGATGAGTACAAGGGAGAGTGTTAGAGTTTCTCTAGCAAACCAAACTAACTGCCTTGATCTCTAAACACCAATTCATCATTTTTGAGGGTCTGTCAAAATAAATGTTGAATCTTTGCAACATACACATTGGTTAGTTAACAAAAAGCTATCATTACATGCATGGCAGCTCTGTATCAGTTCACGAGCTTCAATGCTGTCTGATTCCATACTAAAGGTAGCTTTTTATGGGATTATTTTAAGTGCAGTGTGGTTCCTAAAACTCAATGGTGATCATTTTTTGTCAGCTGGCTTTTACTATGAGCCACTAATGCTCCTGCCAGGAAGAGTTTACCATGTAACCTGCTTCTCCTGTCTCCTGTCCCCTGCACGTAGTAAATGGCAAGTCACCCTCTTAAAAAAAGAAGGTGAGAGAACATGGAAAAGAGAGTCATGCAGCGCATAGCCCTTATTAAAGCTGTCCTCCAAGGGTGCCCTCTGACTGGCTCCCCTGTAAATCTCCCCTTTAATTGGAGAGGGCAAAAAAAGAAAGGAGCTGCCTCAATCACAAATTTATTTTATGGCTTTTATGTTGGTTAGGAGAAGGAGAGAGTAAAAAGAGAGACAGACAAGGGTGTCCTTAGATGATGACCAAGCAAAAAAAAAAATCAGACTAAACATATCAAGGTTTGATAGGTGAGATGACATATTTACATTCACTGGAGAAGCGGGAGGAAGAGGCTGCTTGGTAATCGAGGAACACGGGCTGAGATGTGCATCAAGGGTGGTGCAAGGAGAGGAGGAGAAGGACAATGGGTGAGGAAGAGAGAGTAATGGAGGGAGACAAATAGAAACGGCTGGCAGGGAAAGAAAAGGATGGTGTGTGTGTGTGTGTGAGAGAGAGAGAGAGAGAGAGAGAGAGAGAGAGAGAGAGAGAGAGAGAGAGAGAGAGAGAGAGAGAGAGAGAGAGAGAGAGAGAGAGAGAGAGAGAGAGAGAGAGAGAGAGAGAGAGAGAGAGAGAGAGAGAGAGAGAGAGAGAGAGAGAGAGAGAGAGAGAGAGAGAGAGAGAGAGAGAGAGAGAGAGAGAGAGAGAGAGAGAGAGAGAGAGAGAGAGAGAGAGAGAGAGAGAGAGAGAGAGAGAGAGAGAGAGAGAGAGAGAGAGAGAGAGATGGTGCCTGACTGTCCTCCCTTAATGGGGTTTCCATGACAACAGCGTATAGGAGAGTATGGCGTCAGCTGTGTGTGGTATGGTATGTAAGGGAATTTATCTGCACAATTGCTGGTTCTCAGTTGATTGGTTGTCTGGATGACGAAATGCAGAATGACTTTGTGACACGTGAACTTTGAGCATTTTTTCTGAAAAGGTTCTGGTTTATTTTCCTTTTACTCCTTTTTAACTTGTATTTATTTTCTCCATTGTGTTTGTTTGGATGGTAAACAGAGCAAGAGGAAGAGAGGAGAGAAGCTTCCTGGTGATCCCAGTAGTTGTGCAGTGACTGATGTTCAGTGGCTATGTCCCATGTACTGCTGGCAGCCATATTGAGTGAGGTTAGGTGATGTCATGCCTATCAGGTGATGATGTTTGGAGGACCCAGCTGCCACGGCGCCGAGCAACTCCATAGGAGAACCAATCTGTCATCATTATATTAATGACATGCGTAACACTGCAGTGCCATCTCGTGTGTGTGCCAAAGCTAATGAGCAGCACCTTAATTGTAAAATTAATTCAAAAACATTTTGATTAAAGACCACCCTCCCCACCCGTCCTCCATCTTCATCAACTCCACTGTTTCCTCATTCTGCCACCTTTCTGTTTTCCCAGTTAGAAAAACTTCCCCCTCACCTTTAAACTCACACACTCAGGTAACATTTTCTCTTTTTGCGTTAGCATCTCTGACCTTCCACTGTCCGTGTGTGTTCTGTTTCTCCTTCAATCTATTTTGGTGCACAAATGAGCTCATGGGACCTGCCTTTTCCTCCTCCCCTCAACATACTTATTTGTTAGTATCTGTCTCCGTCTTCTTTAAGCAAAGTACAACTCTTTCATGAGTCCATTCTCTGTCTGCACCCCTTCCCTCCTCTTCTTTGTATCGTCCCAACAGGCTCCCTCTGGGCTGCTGTCTCTCTTCTCTTTAATCCTCTTGTCTCCATTAGCCCCTGTTTTACATCCTTGGTATCTCTGGATCTGTGTTCCTGTGCAGTGGTGGAGTGATGAGGAAAATAAAGGAGACGGTATTGTAATTGTCTGTGCCCAGCTGCACCCCCTCAGCCCTCTGAAGCCTCAGAAATTGGCCAGAGTCACATTTCTAACTCTCATTCACTCACTCTTTCTCCTTAGCGTCTCTTTTGCAAAGCCCCAGAGCCTGAAGGAAAGAGAAGGGGACTGATATAATGTTCCCTCTCATCTTGTCTCTCTTTCTGCTGCTCTCTTTTGCTTGCCTGTGTGGACAGACATCAACTGTATCGTCCTGACGCAGACTCCACACCACGACTTCAGCCTTTTCTGTAATCATGAACATGAGGTTGCGCAGATTTTGTTCTTTTTTGCGCATGGCATGTTCAAATTAACTCTAATGTAGCTCTTTTTTAGCTTTAATGCATGCATAAATCCTAAAATATTAAGAGGCAGAAAACAATATAACTAGACAACTGGAACATCCGAGCTAATAATGCCACTTGTTGCAATAATATAGAAAAGAAAGAGATGGTCATTAAGAAAAAGTAATGTTTTTATAAATCAGTTTGTCACCTGCAGGATGCTGTGCTATAAGAGAAGGGTGTTGCTGTCCCACCACAGGCGCTTTTGTTCATTTATTCAAGAGGAAACAAACAAATGCCACTCTGATGAATGTCTGTTTTGTGCATAATTAGATAAACGGTTGTTATTCCGATGAGAAGGGATTCGCATAATACATTCTGCTTTGGGAATAATTAGCCCTAAGCACAAGTATTCAAGTGCATCATCAAAGTTATTGTTATTCTTAGCAACTTTGCAGCGCTTGTGGAAAAGTTATGCACTTGCAGAGTAATACAAGCTGCCTGCATGGGAGAGGTGAGTCCACCCTTGTTTCTTTCATAATGTGATTCGGTTTGATATGATTTGACTGTTGTAGTTTTGGTTTCCACAGATCATTCCCATTGTTGGCCCTTTCATCAGGACTCAGACTGTTTTGTAGAACAGACAAAGAAAGGGAAAAAGGCAGCAAAGCGACTGTAACACCGGGTGGAGGGTTGCCATAGAAACACAGTGTCACAGCTCCTAAGCAGATAACGCATTCAGTGTTATTCCCTTCATCGTGACTCCCACATCCAACGGTGAAGCGGGAACAGGTGTGATCAACAGCTTTCTCAAATATTTCAGGGTGGGGTAAGGGAGTGTTTGGCACCTGGAGGGGCCGTCTCTCTCAAAAATCTGAAGCTTGTAATGTTGTAATGACAACATTTGGGATGTGTGATGTGGGTCTGAAGCTGCAGCAGCATGCTCTGTATGTGCAGTCCAAGGCACATGTACTAGTTTAAGGCAATGAACAGAGACTGTAAACGGAAACAAGTCTTCATATGTGTCGTGCTTTTGAGTAAAAGAGGTGATGTTGGACAAGACTTCGTGTTCCTCTTCACATTTGTCTGTATACTGTATGTGTTGGCTGGCCCAAAGGCAGCTTACCAAACAGCTGTCTGTTAGTGCCAGGGAGCAGACATTTGGTCCACTCGACCCGTAATGTTGGCACAGAGGATGGAGGATAGTGTCCAAGTCTCCCTCTCAAATCCTCAGTCCATCCTTCCACCCTCTATCATTGTGCCTGGGGCAGCAGGAGGCCTCAGCTAAACACTGATCTGCCTGAACAGGCACAGGTGCAGCAGGGAGTCTGCCGAGCTGCCAAATGTTGTGCTTCAATGTCTCTAGGCTTATGAGAAGGTTATGCTTCCCGTTTCTCTATGCTGGAGGGCCTGAAGAAGCCCCAGATTCATATTTTTCTGGGCAGGAATTACCAGCGACATTATTGTCACTGCATAATTACGTGAAACACCTCTGGGGCTCACAAAAAGTGGAACGGAGGTCTTGCTGTGTTGCTGGACGCTACAGAGTGCCTGCAGCTGTCCCAGGGGAACTGTGTTTGGTGTGTATGTGTGTGCCAGTGATGTCTTTAGAGAAACACGAGGGAGGCATCCCATTGGGAGTGCAGGAAGGGGAGAAAATAAAAGGGTTCTGGTTTCATGTCTCAATCAGGGAGGCAAGGGGTTGTCTCTCAAGGCTTGTGTAGAAGCCAACATGCATTGTGCCATATTTAAAAGAGAATCCCAGCACTTAAGGATTGCTGATTGCTTCGTGTAGCCAAACAAAAGCAATGGCTGAAAGTAGATGCATTCCTAAAAGCTATCATACATTTAGAGATGGACACAGCCTTGCAAGCATTTTGCACTCTCTCTCTCCCCCTCTCTGAATGCCCTTGCTTTTCCATATGCTTTATGTCTCCCAGGACAGTGCTCAGAATTGTTGAAATGGGGCCTACCCCATGAAGCAAAAAGGGAAAGTCATTTAAGACAAGTTAAACAAGGGCACTTAGATTTTAAAGGGCCATAATCTTCAAAAAGGGGTGCTTTAAAATCAATTGACAAGACATTATAAGGGTAAAGTCAAATTGAGTGGTGGAAGGTGTACTTATTGGCAGCTGAGTGATTTAATTTTTATGAATGGACATGTTTAATTGAACATAAGTTATAGTTGTTCTGGGAGGGAATGAAGCTTTGGTCATGTGTACGTGTCCCTGATTGCAAGTGCTGCGTCTTGTGTGCGTTGTGTGTTCGCTGGGCAGTGCAGGTGGGCTGGATCAGCATCCAGAGTAACACTGAGCCAGTGATTCAGTCTGCACAGTTTGGGCAGGAATCCAATCAGGGCAGCCATCTGGTGACCAATCAGGGCCCTGACTGTGATGACATTACAAAGAGATGCGGGTTTCATGGAAGCTGGGACATGCAAGTGCTATGAATCACATTGGACCTTGTGAAGCAGCGCATGTGCATACTACGTGGTCACAGCTAGTTAAGCATCGGCTGGTTGTAACGTGCGAGGTCAGTGAACTGTGCAGGAGCTCAGGAGGGTTTGTAACTGAAACCAGGCTGTAGTGGTTTGTGCGCCTTTAAATGAGAGAAGTGTTGCATTTATGTGTGTTCTCCCACAGGCGGGCTTTGTTGGCCTGTATACAAGCTACTTCTTTATTTGTTGTTTAACAGTCTAGCACCTATAGGCCTTGCTTCCAGCGAGCAGAGTGAAAATGTCCAGTGGAGAAATGTCTGTGGCATTTCCATCTTTGTTTCACCTTGTAAAAATGGACAGAGACATAATAGCCCGCTGAGTTGGGGACAAGGACAATGTGCTGGTGCAAGAATGATCGACAGCTTTGTTAATTTTTTTCCCTCCGTCTGAATGAGTTTGTGCTGTTAAATGGTCTCAAAGTGAACAAGCCAGGTCTCTGGTGCCCAGTGAGTCACTGTGACCCAGACCCACGGTGGAAGTGTTCCCAGCTTTCACACCACTTGTGGTTAGCCGACGAGTGGGATGGTGGAGAGAAGGGTAGCAGGAAGAGGGAGATCACAAAGAATGGCTGTCACTTCCACACGACCCGCTGCAGGGCATGAGAAGGGAAACAGAACAGGCTGGCACAACTTCTTGGCACCATAAACATCTTTCTTTGTCTTTAATTATATTCATGTTTTCACCCTTTAAGCTAATTGTTGAAAGTAACACATTAGTGATGGAAAATCATCTTAAGCGCTAAGACAGTGCAATACTTTGATGTCATGTAAAATGTCCAGAAGAAGGACCAGACGAGCCCTCTGCTGGGACGGACACGTAGTCCAATAAAAGTAGGAATGACTTGCTGTGATTACTAAAACATGTTAAAGCCACCTTCCATCTGTCTCGTACTTCCACGTGCATCCAGTCATGTGATCAAAAAGCTAGCCCCACATAAGGGGTGTGCAATCAAACCCAGACAATTAGCCACTTCCACTTGTCAGGACAAGGATAAACATCAGTTCACACATGCAACATCCTGGTGACCTGGACTGCACCTCGTGTAGAAATGCTGTGTGCTGGATTCTTTAAGCCGAGATGACATCAGACATTTTACATTTGCTAGTTTAGTTTTCATAAGGAATTTTAGAATGATTGCACAAGACATCAAACCTTTGTTTATAAATGTGAAAATAGTCCATCCTGTTCCACAATTAAAGAGAAAAGAATCACACAAACTGGGACGATGAATGCGTTGTGTTTCCTTGAGAAGTCATAGACGCACGTCTTTTTTTGAAGCAGACACACAGAGTCCGGTTCACTGAAGCAGGAGGAGGACACAGTTAAAATTCTGACAAATGTCTGAGCTCAAGAATAGTAGAACGATTCAGAGGAAGACATGCTCGCTGGAGTGTTTCACATGGCAAAATGAGAAGTGACAGAGAGCTGACAACCTTGTTTGTCCTTTACTGGATGATCAACATGTGCTACGTGAATACGGCTCCCCAAGGAGGACACAGGGCGGCTGATACAGAAAGTTCCATGCTCAAGTGGAATCCCCCTGCTTTTAAATTAGCATCTTAACTCTGCTTACTCAGCTAGCGACACAAGCTGTGTAGCAATGTGTGAACAGCAGTGATAATGAAACTGCACACCCTCAACATCATTAAAGATAATCTTGACACATTTTGTGCTCGGACACACGATCCTAGAAAGATGCAACAGAAAGGGCTAATTTTGCCTGAGCACGGAAAATAAACACCTATTCATGGTCGTGCCCACACCTTTAAAGCTTGGGACAAAGTTCTGTGGGCTGGTTTATGGGATAGAGATCCCAGGTCAAGGCAAGGGCCAGAGGCGTCTCCAGTGTGTGTCTAATTGAGCGCTGTGTAGTTAATTGTTTGTGCATAGGAGGGGAGAAATCAATCTGTTTTCTCACTGCCGTGGCTTCTAGGCCCTGGGGCGAGAGACTGAAGCTAGCACACACACATGCAAACACAGACACCCACACACACACACACACACACACACACACACCAAAAGCTCTGCCAAAAAAGCCCTAAACCATGCTTTTCAAGCCCAAACTAGCACATGCCAAGCCATCGCCTTATCCCGCTGGAGCACGCACTCAAACCTGCACAAGAACACTCCCCCCTCAGAGGAAGACGATGTGCATGAAAGGTTATTGAGTCAGGGTGAAGCCAGGGCCATCTATCGATCGGCTGCTTGCTGAGAGAAGAGTCAGGAGCGTGAGACCTACACAGGTCGGAGGGCCAACAGACAATGGGGCTGAGAGACAGCCAAAGGGAGGGAGTGAGACCCGCAGAGCTTCCAGCTAGCAGCGCTCCCTCCACACCCAGAACCAGCACTCATGGATAGTGAGAAGAACTCTGATCAGTGTCACATGAGCATTAAATAATTTTTTTTTCAATTTGTAATCTGGGTCAGTGCCATGTGTCAAATCAGAAGGATAGAAAGACACTTATAAGGACCCCTAATTGTTATCTTCATCTTTTCATCAGCTTCATTACAATTGATTATTCTATACTCAGTGTATAATATATATGATTAATCTGCAGTGAACCACTGTATCAATTAACATATAAATGCCTGCTAGAAATAATGAATTAATTTGCATACTCTGCTAATCAGCTCATTTGCATGTATTCAGTTATCTTTAAGGGTGTTTCACTTTATGACTGAGTGCTGCTGTCAGTGAATTTCTATTTGCAATTTAAATCCTTCTCTGTCTTGAAAAAAAAACACATTGTGTTTGTTGAGGCACTCGTTTCCCCTAAAGAGAGAAAACTTGGATGGTTTCAGATGAATTTGCAGCAAAAGTTAAGTGCCACTGGAATAATTTATTCTTTGTGCAATAAGACAGGAACTCAAATTGATTTCATTTGTGTCGCCAAAGATTCATTGTCATTGGTGGAAACAGCTGGTGGAATGCCTGTGAGTCCATCTATGATTGGCTGAGTGTTATTTATTTTCACCCAGTCAACAACGCTTTAATTATTGATGAGAATGAAGCAAACTGGGATCTCATGATGAGGTGTGAAAATAGGAGGGGAGCTGCAGAGAGATGGAGAGTGCATGTGAGCAGAAATCAGAGGCAGTGGGGTGGGGGTGTGGCAGGGTAAAAGCGTGAGGTTGAAGAAAGATGTGTGGGGGGAGGGGTAGAAACAGTACCATCCTTCACGTAGACAGCACCAGTGGGCGCCACGAGATGTCTGTCGATTTTCCTTTTTTGTGCTCCGTTTCCGTCTCTGCTGAATCTTTTGATCAGAACAAAAGCAGGCAGAGGAGGACATTCTGAGTGACCAGACGCTTGAGACTCTCAGCGAAGGGGAGAAAGGTCATATGAAACAGGAGGCTCCGCTGAGACCACAGACTAGAAGAAAATGTGTTGATGAACCGATGTACCGAGGTCCACAGGGATGTGAAGGAATGGAGGAAAGAATAAAAATTCAAGGAAAAAAAAGCTGAAAAGGAGAAGTAGAAAGAGTCCGAGTTGTTTATGTTACGTGTGTGTGTGTGTGTGTGTGTGTGTGTGTGTGTGTGTGTGTGTGTGTGTGTGTGTGTGTGTGTGTGTGTGTACATTTGAAGGTGTGTGTTTGGACTTACATTTCTCAAGGTGTAATCAGCACATCAGCATTCATGACAGCTCACACCTGCACACTTGCATGTGTAATGAATAGCTGCATGCTTTTTAGGTGTGTTTTCCTGGTTCATGAGTGTGTGCTACTTTAGCTGCGGTCTGCAGCCCCCTGCACTCAGACTGTGCTCTAATGTTTCAAAGACAACTTCTCATAATATATTTATAGGGAAACAAACAAGGGTAGCTCAATGGTACCCCGATGTATTGTTTCAGAATGAGTGCAAGGTGTTGTGGATGATTCTGTTCTGTGACTACACACCATAAACTGCCGGCTTAACGATGCAACGCTGATGCCCTGGCTTTCTGTGTCCATATCTGTCATATAACAGTAAAGTAGTTTAAGGTTTGCTGAACTGATCTGGGAGCAAGATTTCATGAATACTGGTTTTCTACATTTTCTTTTCCAAGACATAAAAGCATCGGAAAAACACAAATACAGCATCCAAACCTTTAGCTTACACAGACTCAATACTTGGTTACACTTTATAGCATGATTTATGCTTTCTTCTGTCAGCGTTTCCTCCGTTACCAATCCAGTGCTATTAAATTACACACAATCATGGAGACATGAGGATATTTCAGTGATAAACAGACTCTTACTTAAATAACAATACATCGGTGTGAATGGAGAGTAAACCCTGCAGGTCTGGTAAATGCATATTTTTTGTGAGTGTGTGTGTGTATTTAAAATGGTGTGTTTGATGAAGGTAGACATATAGAGAAAGAAACTGACTGACAGCCATGTTTTTGAATTGAAGTTTGTCAGCTGGGTCAGAATCTCCTGGTGCACCTCCTAAAGCTGCATAACCCTGGCAGGCAGATTGGGGTCACTACTATCAAATTAGATAAATCACACACACACACACACGCACGCACGCACACACACACACACACACACACATGCACGCACACATAATGGTCAACACAAATAAGGCCTTTTCGTTTGAAACTTTTTGGCATGTTTGCTCTTTCCTTTTGCATTCAACAACTAAATTGTCTGAATTACTTCAGATAAATCTTTAGAAGGTCAAGTGACTACACTTTTCAGAGTCTGGTTGAATTACTAAACCTGGTGGAAACAGGGTAATCAGTAATGACCGGATACACTGACGGGAGCTGAACTAATGTCCTCTCAAACGAAAGGTCACAGCACAAGCATCATGATGCCTAACTGTGCTTTGCCTCTGTGTGCATCATTCGTTTCATAGTCGGACGTTGTGAAGCAGGATTGCTAATAAATAGCCCTCTTGAGATTGTGTGTTAGAAACTGAATACATGAAAAAAATCATCATTTTCCTGGAAAACGAAGAAGACGCTGACTTTTCATTAAAGTCCTCAGTAATTTGGTACATTCCTGTAACAGAAAGGCTGGTGAGACTAGAAAATTCAATAATCTTACAATCTATCTAAGCTCATCACAGCATGAAAACATCCCACCACCTCATACAGTATTCTGCTCATTTCAGATCTTTTTACTATTGAAGAGTAATACTCATAGCTTTTCCTCAGTTGTGTTCCTTTGACTAACTCACGTTCACTAAAATGACTATTTAAAATAAGCAGTGGAAAGAGTATGGGTGTCAAAACTGACTGAATAATTAGCTGATACTCCCACTAACACAAAAATGGATGCCTCCATTGTATGGGTGTTAGCAACGAGATGAAAAGAATGTCATCCTATTTTTAAATGTCACTGTCTCTTTTTGTTCTGAATCCCTGCTCTACTTTGTGCCACAGATCTAAACTGGGTCAGCATCACATGTGGTGCCCTGGTGGGCTCTTTATTATGTGTACATGTGTGTGCATGCGCATGAAGGCTGCGAGCGATGATCATGTGTGTCTTAGTGCTGTGTACACCGACACGTAGGAGGTGGCGTCGACAGTTTGCCCCGAGTGAATCCAAATGGTAGTTAAACAGTTATGAATGAGTTTTCTGCCTGTCGTCTCCAGTTAGGGTTGAGAATGATTTGTCTTCCATTTTTTAAGTTTGTTGCTGAAGTCATTTTCAGAGACAGAGAGCTCTTGAGTAGGCAGACGTGGTGTTTGTGTTGCTTTTGTATGCCGTAGAGCAACAGTGAGACAGGGGTTGCCCTGCTGGAGCCTCCAGATTAACAGACACTGATAATAACATACACAACTCACAGTGCGTCTGTCCTTAATGAAGATGGATCTAGCTGGGCCTGGCGGTGCGCAGGCTCATGGGGTGGCAGCCTGCCAGTCAAAGCCAAGTGACATCTGGGAACAGCTCAGTGCAAAGGATGGGCGGGAACTTCAGCGAGAGTATAATTTCATAACATTATCATGTTGTATCATAATCCATTTGGTGGTGGTTCATAAGATTAATGTCAGAGCAGGCAGTTATCGCTCTTGTTGTTTAGACTTAATGGTCACGGTGAATTATTCATTTCATTTCATTGATTTGCGACGCAACTCACGCTGACAGCGTTGACAGCGCAGATTGACTGATATGGACGGTATCTAATCCAACTGAGACTGAGGTTGAGCGGCAGTGGGACAGAGGTGCAGGACGGTGAAAAGAATCAGTCCAGCACCAACATTAACTTGCTGTGCAGAAACAAAACAGGTTGTAGTGCGTCTCAGAAAGATACGCCTGGATTAATTCATGATGTCTCCCTGGTTAGCGATGGGTATGAGATGAATGCCAAGTATGGTCAGAGGTTCTATCTCTGTAAGGCATTAGAGCTCATTAGAGAAAGGTTTGTGTGAAAAGACAGGTGGGTGCTGAGGTCACTTCTTCTGGCAGCTGTGGCAGGCATCACAGGGCAGGCATTGATGGGTGGTGGCATTGCCTCCTGTTGGATCAGTAGTAATGACCACTGACAAGCTCTCCACGGCCAAGTCCACTGGAGATCCTGTAGACCACCGTGGGGAGCGTAGGTATCAGCTGGGCTCACTGGCTCAGGAGCACGCTGTGTTTACCACTCATTTCCTGTTTTCATAAGCCACCTTCAGACCCAGGAAGTGTGAGTAGCGTGTGCAGCTGCCACTCAGGAAGTTTGGGCTCTTTGTTGTCTATTTTTTTGGTACAATGGCTTTTTTTTTGTTTTTAGAAGAGCTACAGCTCTTTCAGAAATAACAACAACATAGTGCAGACTCTAGAGATGAGGAGGTGAGTGGGTTGGGGCTTATGCAGAACTGCATCCAAGGGCAGATCGTAAATGTACAAGAGTATCTGTTGAATAAAGTGAGAGTGGCTCTCTCTCTCTACCTCTGTCTTATTCCCTTTGCCTTTACCTCTTTGGGAGCTACACCAGCTCTGTTTGATATCCTTCCACTCCGTTCTGCTGCTCTGCAGATTCCCTCATTTCATTTGCATTCCCTTAAAGCACACTTCCATTAAAGTCTACCCCTTTTTTTGCCTCTTCCATTATTCCTTCTGTTTCTTCAAATAGGCCCTTTTCCCAGTGTTGCTCTTTTGGAGCGAGCCTTATTCCCTATTGACTACACGGCCTATCCCTGCTCTCCCAGAGTCAGTAATCAAACGCATTGGCCCTAATACACAGGCCATTACAAGAGCTCTGATGTTCCATCTGCACAGAGACGGCACAATGGTTGTCATTATTTAAACGGCCCCGCTGCTGCAGCCAGCTAGATACTACCACACCAGAGCTCTGGCCTTAACTGACCTATCGCCGTAAACAGAGAAATGTTGGGATGATCTGACCTGAATGAGCTTCCGTAGTTGCTGCAAGCTTAACACTATTATCCACCCTGAATGACTGCTTTGGCGTTAACATTAACGCCGGCTGTGTGTGTGTTCCCACTGTGTCCAGGGCCAAGCGGGCTGTGAGCATCAATGCAAATGTAATAGAATCTGGTTGTTGTGATGAGGGAATAATATCTAATGCTATTATGTTGTCTTTGCAAGCGATAGCTGCACAAAATCAGGATTAGGGAGATTACCGATATGGCAGGCCAAACTGGAGGATGACAGCGGAGCGGCTGGGAGAGCAGAAGTTTACCCAAGGTTGATTCACACATTTTTCTGCCACGTCAGGAATTCAGTCTGTTTGTGGGCAGCTTTGAAGTGAACACGTCTTTAGAGTTTTGTGGCATTACAAATGAAAATAGGAGCTTTTTATGTGTTTTTTTCCTCTGGTGACACTATTAGAAGTGCAAGATCACACTACCTCTCATTAATAGATTATTAGATCGATCAGATCCATGTGACGGCTTCCTTGGGTGACTCTTGACACGCTGGTATGTATTAAATTCAGATCACTTCTCTGGCTATTTTAAAGAATTGTTAAACTCTTTAAAGTGACTGTCATGGCTTAGTGTCCCGGAAGGCAGGTTTGACAGTGAAAACAGAGCCTCCCACTCAGCGCAGCCTGATGCCCCGTGCTGATGGGAGGCATTTCATGGTATGTCTGCTACATTTCTAATGGAAAAGTAGGATAATTATATTCACTTTTGTGGGTGATTACTTTTATGGAGGTGAAGAACTAATTAATTTATTCTATCTCCAACTCATTTATTGTTACACTTCCTTGTAATGCTCCCTGTTGCCTAAGTCTTGAGAGAACAAAAGAGAATCAGGTGTGACAAAGCTTCAGCACTGACGAGTCAGAGGGAGGATTACTAAAAGCCCCGGGCAAAGCACGAGTTTTGTCAATCTCTGCAGTTTCATTGCACTTTACACATATTACCAGGCCTTACTTGGCTAAGTCTAGAGATGCTTCTGTCTGGGAGGGGGCTGTGACCAAATCTGAACTGCAAGGACTAAAGAATATTGTTGCTGTTTTTGATTTAGTCAAACTCAAGGTTAAGTCTTTTTAAATAGAAAACTCGACTTCTCGTCTCGTCTCGTCTCGTCTCGTCTTCCTCCGCTTATCCGGGTCCGGGTCGCGGGGGCAGCATCCCAACTAGGGAGCTCCAGGCCGTCCTCTCCCCGGCCTTGTCCACCAGCTCCTCCGGCAGGACCCCAAGGCTTTCCCGGACCAGATTGGAGATGTAACCTCTCCAACGTGTCCTGGGTCGACCCGGGGGCCTTCTGCCGGCAGGACATGCCCGAAACACCTCCCCGGGGAGGCATCCAGGAGGCATCCTGACCAGATGCCCAAACCACCTCAACTGGCTCCTTTCGATCCGGAGGAGCAGCGGTTCTACTCCGAGTCCCTCCCGAATGTCCGAGCTCCTCACCCTATCTCTAAGGCTGAGCCCGGCCACCCTACGGAGGAAACTCATTTCGGCCGCTTGTATCCGCGATCTCGTTCTTTCGGTCATTACCCAAAGCTCATGACCATAGGTGAGGATTGGGACGTAGATCGACCGGTAAATCGAGAGCCTGGCTTTCTGGCTCAGCTCCCTCTTCCCCACGACAGATCGGCTCAGCGTCCGCATCACTGCAGACGCCGAACCAATCCGCCTGTCGATCTCCCGATCCCTCCTACCCTCACTCGTGAACAAGACCCCGAGATACTTAAACTCCTCCACTTGAGGTAGGACCTCTCCCCCGACCCGGAGGTGGCAAGCCACCCTTTTCCGGTCGAGAACCATGGTCTCAGATTTGGAGGTGCTGATCCTCATTCCAGCCGCTTCACACTCGGCCGCGAACCTACCCAGCAAGAGCTGAAGGTCAGAGCTGGATGAAGCTAGGAGGACCACATCATCCGCAAAAGTCAGAGACGAGATTCTCCTACCACCAAACTCGACACACTCCACACCACGGCTGCGTCTAGAAATTCTGTCCATAAAAGTGATGAACAGAACCGGTGACAAAGGGCAGCCCTGGCGGAGTCCGACCCTCACTCGACTTGATTACAAATATTTAACGCAGCACTTTGCATCACTTTCTGATTTGTAAGTGAATGAGTGCCATTCAGTTTCGCACGCTCGACTGCGTCGGTTGCTAGGAGGCAATCATTTACTTCATAGCGGGAGCTTTGCCACTGAACCAACTATTTGTTGTTGAAACATCTGAGGCATGAACATCAATCCTAATGGAGGGGAAAGGCAGACGCTTCATCGTGTGATGCGAAGCATCTTTCTGGCAAAAAGAAACTGACCATCAAAACGCATTTCTTTCATTTTTTTAAATCAATCACATGTTTACCCGACTGAATAGATGATGGTTTTGTTTTCCCTAATTCACACATCGCCTCTCTACGCTCTGCGTGATTTCAGCTTAGTCTCAGAGCACATCCTCCTTTTTCAGATGCACTGCAACACCCATTAATTTGTTAGCAGTTTATGAATACGAAACATTTCTGGAGTTGCCTTGTAGAGGCTTTACTTTTAAAGCTGCAGTGTTAGTGAAATGAGCAACGTAAATAAACCGTCAACTCACAGTTATGGTGCTTGTCTGGGTGTTTCCAGAATGAGGAGAGGAAGCCCGAAGTTGTGGCGCTGAGAGTCACACCGGCTTTTTCCAATTATGCAGCAGAAAGTGTTTATGCAAACTCTTTGTTCTCCAGCCTTTTCATTCGGGTTAGCTAATGCTTCTAAACGCCTCATTCTTCCACTCAGAGATGATTTAAGCGATGAGGTTAACGGGAGAGCTTTTTTGACGGATACACACAGTCCCAAACCACATCCCCCACCCTGCATGGAGAAAAACACCCCGTTCTCAGTGAGCGTGTCTGCTAAAGCAAACAGATCCTAATGATCATGGTGATTATCGTAATGATCCAATAGAAAAGGATAATGAGGTTATTTGCTTTGGATCAAGGCGGCCGGTAAATTGACGGCTAACAAAACAAAGCCTAGCTTCTGAAACAGGATGACAGAGTGATGTAGCTGAACTCTGTTGCCGTTCCATTTTGACAATCACATGTTTTTCTTTGTGATGATACAACGGGATGTCATTTGCCTAGCTCACACCCCTCTCCTGCTCGCCCTCCTCACCTTTCCACCAGCACTGTGAAATTGGCACTCCATATACTCCCATTTTGTGGACTCTGGTCTCGTAGGGATATGACGTTCTGCTCTATTAGAAGAGAAACACTGATGATAATAATAGTGGATGTGATCAGTGTAAAGGTCACCCTCTGGCCTCAGGCGTCCATCATCCTCCAGTGAGGAGAGCACGAAGGGCGAAGACACCCATCTCACACCCCCTAAAGCTTGGTTTATGCTTGACGCATTCACTTTCCGCGCGGTGATGCGGCTCGCGGCTGGAACGCGCTTCACAACTCACAGTGTTTATGGTTTGTGCGGCTTGTCTCTGCGGTGAGCCAATATTCTCCCAAACTGAAGGGGGCAGCATGGAGCTCTACGGCATGCATCCAACACCACACCATAGTAGAAGTAGAAATTACTGTTTACAACATGGTATTTCAGCATTTTTAACAGCGTCCTCGTCTTTTCCGACAGTGCGAGCTATTTCTCTCCAAGAATTATTAACAACATGTTGATCACGGTGATCTCTGAGAGCTGAATCATACAAATGTCTGTATTTACCAACCTCTGCCATACTAGTTCTTGCTCGTCCACCATGTTTTTCCACGTCCGCGTGGTTAGAAAATTTCCTAGGTGCACGTTGCAGAAATTTTGGGCCGTGCGGAGACGCGGTGGAGGGGCGTGGTTGTTAAAATGATGCAATTTCGCCGCGCTGACCTCGCGGACGCGTCAAGCATAAACCAACCTTAAAGAGTCCAACCTCCTCAGCCTGGACTCCTCCGCCCTGAGGCAGACTGACTCATGAACACCAAAAGAAGAAACACATTTTCTGTTTCTTTGCTTCAGATTTTAAGATTCCTTTGCTGTTCTCACTTGGCCGTTTGTGGGGATGTGGCATCATGCTTCTTAGCATTGACTCGTCTTACACAGCGTACCTCCCCTACATTGATCATGTTGCTATTACTTCTCTTGCTTCTGGTCCGTTAGTTACTCGAGCTGCTCCTGTTCCTCCATTTTTCCTTTCCCCTTCCTCATTCCCCTCTCTTGTCGTTTGTGTTCATCATTTTCCTTCACTTTGGCCTTTCGCTTTTCCTCTCTCCCATCATTTCTTCTGTTCTCACAGACTATCACAATGAAGTTGAATGTTGTGTGCTGCCAGCTTGCTTTTTGTCACAAAATAGAATCAATTCGTCCACCATGCACTTTCTCCCGCTTCCCATCCTTCAGTTTCCAAACTGCCCTCTCCCGTCCACTCTTGCTCTGGCAGGCCTAATCTTCAGAGACCACAGGAGGGCTATTGTTGAAAAGTACAGACAGAGGAAAAATCAAAGAAAGGAAACAAAAGAATGATTTTTATTAATATTAACTTAAGTTGTAGGAAAATGACGGGCCCTTTACAGTACTGAATTCCTTTTTACCACCCGTATTAAAGACGGATCTGGTGGATAGGAGATGTAAGCTTAGAGCAAAGACAGTGATTAAAATGTTGGAGTTCTGCTTCAACTCATTTCTTTATAGCCTGCCTTTCTTCTGGGTTTGCCCTTTTCTGTCAGCAGCTGTTCATGAGAAACATTCACAAACCGACTCAAATGGGAAGCTGGACGGTGTTTATGTACCATGTGTTTGTGATGCACATCACAACAAGTGCATGCTGATGTGAAAACCAGCTGCTGCCGTCTGTTTTGTTACTTTCTGGAGTCTTCTTTGCTTCTTTACTGTTTGCTGTATGAAATTCTTGTTTTTCTCTTCTTGTGCTTGTACTCTACAACATGCAACACACTAACCCCCTCAGTAACACCCAGACAGGTTGGTGAACACGGGCTGGCATTGCCATGGGGGAGGAGGTTAAATATCAGAAAAGGTCAGGAAGATGAGGGGCTGCAGAGGTTGAGGGAAAGCCGAACCGGAGATGATGCTGAAGATTTGTTAGACGCCATCCTCAAGATTTCCATTTCCACTTCCTGAGGAAAAAGTCATTACTGCAGTTGTTCGAATAGGAAAATGTTTAAATCAAATTAGAAACAGACTTGTAGTCATTTTTAAATGACTATAGTTATAGTTTGATTATATTACCCTGTCAGTGAACATCGGTGGTATTGCAATATTTTTTTAATCCAGCATCCACCTGCTCACCTGTAAAATATAAAATCTACAGTTGAAATTATAATTGATGGACGAGGATGAGGGCCACTGAGAAGAAACAAAAAAGAAAAAGAATACTGAATTTTTAAAATCAGAATTCTGAGAAAAAGTCAGAATTCTCTTTCTTTTCTTTTATGCTTTCAGTGGCTCGCATCCTCGTCCGTAATAACTTAAATCACACCAAGTTGTCTTCTTATAGCTGCTGCTGAGGTGTGCTTTGTAATGCATACTCCATCATGAAACAGAGAATAAATGAAATCCAAATTTCCTTGAGTCTCCATTACTTGGTATTCTTGAGAAATTTGTTTTATTTTGCAGATGTTATGTATAGATATCCAGGTATCATCTTTCTGAATAAGTGCTACATGGTGACCTTTCCAATACAACTGAAACCTTCGTATTTGCTTCCTGCCTTTTGTTGATGTAACTGACTTAAAGCTGTGGAACACTGAAAACACGTTTCTCAGTGATGATTTCTGATTATAATCAGTCAAATTGACTTTTTCATGCAGGCTGAACATGAAAACAGTCTCCTACACCTATCTCCTGCATTAGCATTAGCTTCTGATAGAAAACAGATGGTGAAATGCTAGGATTTGAAAATCCTGACAGATCTACGTCACACTGTCACTAACCTTCATGGACTCGCCCATCTTGACTCACAACGGGGAAAGCTGTTGTTGGTTTAGCGTCCAGGAAACAGCAGAGAACCTCTCAACTCGTGAAAGCTAACCGTTAGCATTAGCAACTCCACCACACAGAAAAACTTCTCCAGGCTTTTGTTGATTGTGGAGATAAAACATCAGCAATGGAGTCAGTGTTGCGTTGCTGTTGTCCAAATATCAGGAAATAAGACAAAACCTGCCGCCTGAAGCTCATGTGATGTGGATCATTTGTAGTTCAAGGAAATGGTGCATGGGTCCGTGTCCCCCCGCCAACCCCCATAAATGTATTGTATTGCACATTTTCAACATTTACCGTTTGTCTCCCGTAGTCTAAAACTTCCCAGTTTTGTTTCTGAGGATGCAAAAATTCCAGTGATTTCCAAAATCCAATTAGGAGGGGAGGTCTTATGATGGTCTCTAGGAATCAAATTTAATTTATTAGCACCAGGTTGTTACCGTTATTGTCGATGATGTACATTTTTAATTGGCTGTGTAGGCTGTATTAGTTGTCATTATGCCCTTGTTTAATTAGATCATTTGTAATGTTTGTTAATTCAACCCACAACAGAGTCACAGCTCTCTGCCGGTTATTTAGTAGAAGGAAAGGTGAAAAGCTTGGGAACTGCAGAGCTACAGAAATCTGTAAGTCAGGTTGTGAAATTAGTCAAAGAAGCAGAAGCGCTAACAAAAAGATTGAAAAAATAACCAAACAAAGCATCTTTCAAAATGATTCGTTGAAACAGCGTGTTAAATAATTTTCAGTCACATAAGAGCTTAACAACTGTTGAGACCAGAAACATGTGAAAACACCAGTGTACGTTTACAGTTGTAGAAAAGATTGTTCAATTTTCCATATTACAGCTGTGAGCAGGTGTGGATTCGCTAAACTGTCCACGAGTAAAGTTCTCTACAGCCGACAGACGCAACAAACCAACAGCACAGCAGGTGTTTAACTTAAATTCAACAATTTTAGACACATTAGACAATCACCCGATACCGGAGGTGGCAGCCAGAGTGCTGCCAGCCTGACTAAATAAATGTAGTTTTGAAGTCAAAATTGCAAATCATGTTTTGGTTGGGATTACCGTGCCTTCGATTGGATAACATTGATGCTGCAAAGTTGTAGAAGAAAGCAACTTTTAACATCTTGTGATGCATCGAGTTCAAGTTCAATTCAATTCAAGTTTATTTATAAAGCGCCAAATCACGACAAGAGTCGTCTCAAGGCACTTCACATAATAAACACTCCAATACAGGTCAGCTCATTAAGCCAATCAGTAACACGTTTCCTATATAAGGAACCCAGCAGGTTGCATCAAGTCACTGACTAGTGTCAGAGTCTTTACAGCAATCCTCATACTAAGCAAGCATGCAGCGACAGTGGAGAGGAAAACTGCCTTTTAACAGGAAGAAACCTCCAGACCTCGGCTCATGCTTTTAGGATTCGGGCAGAAGAAATGGATGGAGTCATTCTTGTAGAAAAAAGGATTTATTATTAAAGAAATGAGCTTTTATCTTAAATCCCAAACTGTAGGACTACAAAGAGACATTCCCAAGTTTGTGCTACACACACACGCACGCACACACACACACACACACACACACACACACACACACACACACTCAGCAGGAGGAGTATTAGCTAAAACAACACCGTTTCTGTCTCCTAACCCCTGCAGGCTCTTCTGTCAAAGAATCAGAGCTTAAGTTTTACAATATGATTTATGTCGTTAGGCAAATGAGATGTTCGAGCCCTACAGCACCACACACTGAGATTCCTCTTTTCATGGTTTCAGACTGCACATGTGCCTTTGCCTGCACACACACACTCATAGAATACTGATGTTTTCATGTGAATGAAACCCAGTTAATATCCGTCTAACATATGTAGCATGTCGGATTCAATCAGGCAGCCAAACACTTCAGAGTGATGAGCGGATTGCGTCAACAGCTGTTTCCTTCACATTGTGCACAACGGCCTTAGATCTGCCACCTGATCATTCCACTTGACCATCACAAGAAGAGCCTCTTTTTTCCTCGTCTCTTCGCTCTCGATGCCACGTTGACTGTGCCGCACCATTTTTGAGCCTCTCAGTTTTGCGCAGTGCAGATTTATCACATATTGCATGGACAGATGCAGTGAAAGTCAGCTCCAGGAAAGTGAATAATAAAAACCCCAAAGCTGAACAACTCGTTTTTTATTTACATGGTTGCTTTTAAATTGTTATGGTTGGTAACCTCTGTGCTATTTCTACCTTTTTGCTCACAGGGTCACCCTCAGGGAGGGTGTAAGCTGAGGAAAGTGTCCGTCCACTCACCTGTGCCTGCTGACCACCTCTAAGGTTTCCCATCATCCCTTGCTCTGCAGCCTGCTCAGCTTCAGACATGGCTTTGGCGGTCTGGATCATCCTCACCTGTGCTGTGGCTTTTAGCAACATTACTCCATCCTCACAGGGTAGGTTTTACATCCAAGGTGCAGTGTTTCTGTTTTATGTATCAACAGGAAAATCCTGTATATATTTGTGTTATTTTTTTTTTATGTGAATAACTTTGCATCGATCCAGCTCATAATGTCAGGCACGAGCCCCTGTTGGATTCACTGTTGCCTGTAGCAGCTCGGGGTGGATTACTGCAAATGAGACTGTAATATTTATACGTTAGCTTTTTCATGAAGGTTGTTAAATGTATTGACTTTCTGACCAGGCTAGAAAGGCTGCACTTGATTAACCAAACCGTCTTCTGTAGTACACACGTGGAGAATGGGTGGTGCAAGGTGGAAAGTGCATGTGAGAATGTCAATAAAATTTCTCGTCATCTTGATGTTAGTTGGAGCGTAGCAGGCGAGTAGGAGGGAATCCGTGCATGTAATAGTGCCATATGTGTGACCTCCTTGAATGTGCCATGTACCATGAGATATTGCATTTTCTGTCTGTGCGATGGCCGTTGTGAGCTTGGCAGCAGGCGACCTGGTTGGGCTGAAATGATGCTGAAGGGAGTGTGTGTGTGTGTGTGTGTGTGTGTGTGTGGGTGATGTGTACGAGGATCGGAGCAGAGAAAGCAGGAAGTATGAGAAAGGCGGGGCTGTTGAGTGTCCTGCTAGTGGCCTGCCACACAGATAGCAGCGCACCATCTGCTGTATGCTCTCAGCCCGCTCTGTGCCAACAATCTGCTGCGTGATGGACAGTTAGAGGAAAGAGGCGGAGCTTCAGTGAGACATCACCACATGGAATGGCTGCTGATGACAAAGGAGGCGTTGAAGAATGAGCAGGAGAGAGGGGGAGATTAAAGTGTGTTTGCATACACCCGTGTCCATGTTGGCTGTGTCGCTCTCTGTGAGAGAGCTCTGATTCACAAGCTTCATTTCTAATTTGAGTAGATGTTGTTCTTTACATCTCAGTTTGGCAGCTTTATGAGCATTGAATTAGCATACATTCTGCTCCACAATCTTGGCCACTGGTATTATTTTTATTAGCCTGCAACAATCTGTGTGACCTGGCACTCTGGAATTATTAATAACAATCAATTGACTGCTATCTGTATTTAGCCCCGAAGCACAAGCAAAGCATTTGGTCTGATGAAATAAAAAACGTTTTTTTCCCCCTTCCATTTTATTTTAATGAATATCGACACATGCTCATGCACACCCACACTGTTTTAGCTCTCCCATGTTTTGGCAGTCAAACTTTGGCATGAATTCATCCTCTCTCTATTGTAGTGTGACCAGAGAAGCAGAGAGACACGGAAAAGAAGACAAGAGAAGTAGATCCTAAAGGAGGGGAGCAGGGTTTTGATGTGATGAGAGCTGTGAATATCAGTCTCAGACTAATCAAAGCTCATTTGGAAACCTACATGAGCATCACACATGGCTTCACTGTCTAATGTGTACTCCTGCTCTCCCCCGGTGTGCCAGCTAATCTGCCGTGCTTTAACCCCTCTCTGCTCCTGGCTGCACATTCTAATATTTACCCCTAAGCCTCGCACATTTATTCTCCTCTTAAAACCGCTCTTTTGTGCAAACATCCCTTACCAGCATGAGCTTTGTACACAGACTCCTCATCTCACACACATTTATACTGTTAAAAATGGTGTAATTCGTTATTTTTCTTTGAAATGTAAAAAGCTCTGGGAGGCAAAAGTAGCATTTTAAGTCATGAATAAAAACTTGTATAAGCCTACGGAAATAAGTGCGTAATCATAGTTTTCTGCAACCCCCACCCATGTGAGCCCCAAACAGAGTGACACACTTACCTCCCCAAGCTGAACGTCCACCACCACCCTCACCCACCTTTCATAAACACTGCAGTGGACCTGAAAGCCTGCTTGGCTCTAATGTGGCAGCAGCACAAGCAGCTGTGTGGTGGTGGTGAAGAAGCCCCGACACAACTTTCACTGTGCGCTAGTGGAGGCCGCCGGAGCGTTACCAGGTCACACACAGGCCCCTCCCTTCAGACTGGGATTTGTTAAATGCCCTGTAGATCACACATGTTCACTGTGTAATGATGTGCTCATGCAGGAGGGTCTGTGTGTGGGTCTAAGCACTTACATGAGCCTGCTCACATGTTCAGGTGTGTGTGTGTGTGTGTGTGTGTGCGTGCGTGTGTGTGTGTGTGTGCGTGTGTGTGTGTGTGTGTGTGTGTGTGTGTGTGTGTGTGTGTGTGTGTGTGTGTGTGTGTGTGTGCCACTCATACTTTAATGCCAGCGCCAGCTGACTGGTTGAATCTGTTCTCATCACTCCTGTATTTAAGCCTTTGCTCTAAGATCAGTCGAGTGGAAAGGCCCCTGGCCCTTAAGTGCACAGGCAGACATTTTTATCTGT
>NC_091745.1:2253711-2268711 GCF_043380555.1 Nothobranchius furzeri | reverse complement strand
AGACAGACAGACAGGTAGGTAGGTAGAAAGACAGACAGACAGACAGGCAGGTAGACAGATGGACAGACAGACAGGTAGGTAGGTAGACAGACAGGTAGACAGACAGACAGACAGACAGACAGGTGGGTAGGTTTGAATGGGTTTTATTGTGTTGAGTTGAAGTATTTGATGTTTTAGTTGCAGCATCACAGAAAGGCAGATGGCTTTCACACGGCCCAAGTGATAAAACTTTAATCAATACAAACCAGTTTATTTAGTTTCTTACGTTTTCATAGACTGGAGCTAACAGAATTAATGAAGTTATTTGTGATTTTTTTTTTTTTAGTGTGCTCTCAGAGACAAATAAAGGCTTTGATTTGGTCTGAAAGTGACCTCTCAATGTGTTTGTCCTGGAGTTTCTCTTTCATGAAGCAGACAGCCACAGGCTTCTCAGACACTAATTACTAAACCGGGGGGTTGTGAAGATTGCAAATCATCCAGATTTAGCAATAAAGACCACATAAAAAACCTTTCTCTTTTTTATTTTTTATTGTGTGTGTGTGTGTGTGTGTGTGTGTGTGTGTGTGTGTGTGTGTGTGTGTGTGTGTGTGTGTGTGTGTGTGTGTGTGTGTGTGTGTGTGTTTCCAAGCTTTTGTTCATTCCCTATTAGCAAGTCTCTGCTTCTCACTTCTCCAACTTCCAACACTCACCTCTCATTTTCAGCCAATTTCTCTGCTGTTTCTCCCTTAACACCTCAGCCATTACCCCCACCCCTCCTCTCTCTGTGTTGTGATATCCCCCCATTCCTTTTTACGGGCCTTTTATATCCATTGTGGTGCTTCTTTCTATCTTTTCACTCTCTGTTTTCTTATTTTGTTTCTTCCACCCTCTCAACTCTATCACTTCACCACAGCTTCTATTCAGCTACCCTCCTTGAGATCAACCCCACTACCTCCTCCCAGCTGCCCTGTTTTTCTTTCATTACCCCCCTGCATAGCATCTGCTAATAGCGTACACCTCTTGTCATTGTCATTTCTCTCCCTTTTTGTCCTCTTTTACCTCTTACGGTTTTCTCTCATGCCTTGTTTGCTGCCTCCCTTCTCAGCATCACTGGTGTTCGGGGTCTCTGTGCTCTTCAAAGCCCTCGGCTGTAAGCATTAGATCACAGAGAGGCCTGTGTGCGTGAAAGGTTAATGGATGGCCTTTGAACATATATTGGGAGTAGGGGGTGGGTGGGCTGAAGGAGGGAGAGACCAGGGTGGTGTGTTCTCTGAACGCCTCCCTTTGAAGATGACGCAGGTCGCTCTCATGTGTCTGAGCTGGTAGACGTGGGCTGTGCTTTTCTTGTTTCTTCATTTGTTGACAGTATTGGTGCACTTGTGTACATCTTGGTTGTGTTTGCCTTGTAGTGTGTGCATGTGCGTGTGTGTGTGTGTGTGTGTGTGTATACATTGATTTGTGCACTCAGGAAGGATTGGGACTGTGTTGCCGTTAGCTGCAGCGTTCCTCTCCTGCTCTTGGTGTGTAACTGAAGCTTGGTAGTAGTGAAGTACTGTGTGTGTGATGGAAGCTGCTGGTTGAAATGTGTCTGTTAAAGAGTATAGGTGTGTGTTAAGCTTGTCATGAAAATGTGCATTTGTCTTTTGTGTTTCTTTTTGAGTGAACCACACATTGGTAATTACCAGCAGCAGCTTAAGGCTGGCCGCTAAGGGCAAAAAGAGGAAAGAAAGGAAGACAAAAAGGAGCGAGAGGGATGGATGAGGATAGCAAGGCTGATAAAACAGTTGAGTACAGGAGCAGAATAGAATGGGAAGGCAACCTGGGAAAACTGAAACTGTACAGTTTGAATGAAAAGAGATATTAAGACACTGGGAGAACTGAGACCGGAGCAGAGGATGGTTGGGGAGGCCAAATGAGAGAGTGTTCAGGTGGATCAAATTGGATGAGGGATCCAGGGATGGTGCTGAGGTGAAAAAGACAAAACACATAGTTCATTGCTCTGCAGCTGAATAAAGTGGCAAACAAGCGGTAGAGTTATTCTGTGGGGTTTTACGTCTGAATACATTTTTAGTAAACAGGTGTGAAAAAGTTAAAGCTTCTAAAATACTGCAGCGGTTTAGGTAACCACACTGGTGAGAGACTGATCTGCTCATACAGTATGCATACTCATAAAAATGACCCTCGGATGTACACACGATGCACGCTGCCAGAGCGCCCGCTCAGTATATGAGGAGCTTAATTAAGTGTTCAATGCAGCAGCAGGGCTGGGCTTCCACACTCATCTGTCCTAAAAGTCTCTGGATGCAAGCTGCAACTTTTCCATATGCACACACACACACACACACACACACACACACACATCTCTCTCTCTCCCTCTTTCTTCTTCTTTTCTCGTCACTTTAATATCTTTGTTCGCTCATCATCATCGTCCTCTCTCTGCTCATGCCTCATTCCTTCTCCGCCCCTCTGGCTGTTTCCTTGCAGCACCTACAGCTTTACTCCACCAGGATGTTTCTATGAATCTATATGAATCTAGGTCTGACTCACCGTCTGCTGTAAAATGTGCTGGAGACAGAGTAGGGGATGCGGCTGTGCTGGGCCCGTGGCATTGCTCCCTCCCTGGGGGGTTGGAGAATACTTTACACTGGGTGCATCTCCTACTTTTTAGGCAGGCAGAATCTTATTTTAGGCTATGCTGTTTCCCCCATTGAGGCAATTTTATTGCATAATTAGACACCCATACCAGCACTGACTAGGTTTGACAGTATGAGCACGTCTGCTCTCGCCTTCCTCCTCAGATTTGTGTGTGTGAGTGTGTTGTTCAGAGTCTCAGTGGCTGTTTAACTGCCCATCCTAATTTCTTTGCTTTAGCCGCTTGTTCCCCCCAGAGCAAAGTTTGTCAACACACACCAAGAGGAGGTTCTGGAGGTTGAGGATGGATGCGCATTAGAGCTTGTGTGTGTAGATGCCTGCGAGTATTTATGTGTGCTCATGCACATCACTGTAAATGTAGTGAGAATGAGCTGCAAGAGGGTGCGTGCTTCCCTTTTCCAGTGGGGGGCATGTTTATTTCTCATATGAATGATGTAATGTTGTGGCCTGTGTTGTAACTCAGTGCAGATCAAGGCCTGGGATGCTGAAGAAATATGCTTTTGTGCTGAACAAATCCAAACAGCTGCAGATCTTCTCCTGCACCAATCTTTCCTTTTGCGTCTGTAACCTCGAGCCTCTGCAAAACAAGAGAGCGCTGTTGGAATTCCACCAGTGTCTTGTGTGAAAGTTTCTATCTTTTTTCTATTGTTGCCCTTTCTCATTTGAGCCGTTTTCAGATTTCTTTCACCCAGTGTCTTTAGCTTGACTCAGCTCCATCAAAGTGGAAATTTGTCATTTTGGTGCTGCTTTGTGTTCTGACCTTATAGCAAAGCTGGTGACTCCCCAAACAGTCACTCCTCATCTCATCCACTACTCCGCCTGCAGCAGACAGGCAGAGGAGTCGGAGATGAGATGGGATCCCAGCTTGGAGGCCATTGCTGCACCGCACCAACCACACACACACGCACGCACGCACGCACACAACCTCCCACAAGCTCAAACAGCCACTAGCCCCTTCACCGTCATGTTAGGCCTTTAGGTTTATCTCAGAGTGTCACTTTGTCACAACTCCTCAGCTTGAAGGCTGCCTGAATGTGACAGTTCTGGCCGCACAGCCTCAGCTTGTCCGCGGTGACAGTCCATGCTTCAGCGAGTCATTACACTAACTCGCGGTGCTAAGTCAGTCGCTAAGATGCAGCGCTAAGCTGATAAAGTGATGTAGAAATTTGTCTGGATGATTCTTAGGAAGGGAGGGATTCCCTCTGACCTCTCAGTTCTGTCCAGTGACTGTAAACGTTCTCCTTCTTCTTACTCTTCTTTAGAGAGAAACCTGACATTCATCAAGGAGTGCTAATGGTGCTGATGGTGAGAGGCTGATGTGCTGAGTAATTTAGTTTCTGGGAGAAAAGAACATAATGAAGTATCATAAATAAGTTCATATGGTACAACAATACGACTGAAACTTTTACATGAAACCTTTTCAGTAAAACTTGAACACTAATGTGATTCTAGATGATCAGAAACGATCACGTCACAGTGCTGCAACATTTGAAAGCCTGGTGATGGCTTTAAATGCTTCTGTGAAAAATCCCTGTTAGTTTTCTGTGAACTTCCCCGTTGCCTTGGCCTTAGCCGCCATCACAACAGACTCAGTTTACCCATTTAAAATCATCTTTCTATCTTCGCTCTCTAAATACGCTGCCTGACCCGACAAAGCCTCTACCCAAAAACTCACTCCAGTATTTTGTTGGACTGCCTTTAGCTTTGATTACATCACTCACTCGTCATGGCATTGTCTCGATAAGCTTCAGCAACGTAACAAAGTTTATGTAAATCCAGTGTTGCATTCAACTTTCACCTAGATCTGGTGATGATGATGATGATGATGATGATGATGATGATGATGATGATGATGATGATGGGAGAGCTAGACCAGCAGCTCCCAATCTTTTCATCTTCAGACCCACAAGATAGCAATAGTCAAAACATGCGACCCCAGATACCGACAAACAAGCACGCCTGAAGAGTTTAATAATTCAGGGTATAAAGAAAACCGCTTCCTTCATCCATGTCCCTCTATGATTTAGTTTATTTGTAAAAAATTATGCTAGAAATGTAGCTTCAATCATTTTTTTTATTTTATTTTCCTTTCTGGAAATCATCTCAAGACCCCTTTTATGGTTCTTGGTGACCAACAAGAAGGTCCCGTTCCAAACTTATGTTGCATAAATCATCTTCAGCACTCACCAGAGATTCTGACTGGCGTTCAGGTCCAGACTCTGGTGGCCAATCCATGAGTGAAAAAGATGTCCCATACCTGATGAGCATGATGAGTCCTGGCAGTGTCCTCTTGGAAAAAATCCACTGATGGAAGAAGCAGGTCATTGCTCAGTCTTTGGGCAGATGTTGCTGATCAGCTGCAACAACCCTAGACAAGAAATCCATGTGGAAACTTCTTTTTTATACTTGAGTTCAGGGGTGGGCTGAAAACCAGGAGGCTCGGAAGCTTCCAGGAAGGTGAAGCTGTCTTTACTACGTCTAAGTCTGGGTACTTTTGTCATGCAAGGTTTTAAACATTAATGTAGGAGCTAGCTTTGCTTTCATGAAGGAAGAAATTAATTTTAAAAAGTTCTCTAACAATGGAAAAATATTAAAAAGTCTGTAAAACAGTCGTTGTCGGTGACAGCTCTTTGAAGCTGCCTTTCCCTTGTCAATTAAACTGAGTCTTCTCATAAATGTTTGCACTTTGTGCTTGAGATGATTGTGCAAAGACCAGGGGTGATTCTAGCATCAGGTGTAGGGGTGCTGAGCACCCAGAGATCTGCCCGTTCAGGCAAGAAGAATTTCAACATTTTCTACATTTTAACACAATTTCATCACTTTTATGAAAGAAAACAAAAACACAGTTTTCACTAATCAAATTACAGTTTTAAACAGCACAATATATATATTTAACAGGTTCTGTTAACACTGTAGCAGAATCTGGTCCCAGTTTAGAGAGTCTAGGTTAGTGGTTCCCAGTCTTCTGTCGTTGAGGACCCCTTGGCTGTGTATGTGTCTCAGTACAAACATGTAGAAGAAAAGGAAGAAATGATCTTTTGTTTTGCACCTTTCAACATAAAAATCATGAGGCGCTTTTGTGTGCTGAATTCCCACAAATTTGGTGGAGACCTCCTTGGTGGGTCGTGAACCCCAGGTTGGGAACCACTGGTCCAGGTGTTGTAGTTTTAAAATTTGAGCAGATTAAAGATTAAAGATGCTCAATGAGTGGAAACATTGGTTGAAAATGGCCTTTAATATTTGGAAACTTGACATTGGAGCCAGTTTTATAGCTTTGTCTGGATTTCCACAATAGAATGCCACTAAAAGTACCAGTAATATTTTGAAATCAATTTATACTTATTTTCACATAATTTTCCATTAATATTAACATCCCATTAAAAAAGAATCCAATCTTTTTTTTGGTAATTTGTCTTTTTTACCTCCTAATTTTAAAACTAACAAAAACAAAATGGTAGTTTTGCAAAAATGATGACCAATCTCCTACAGTAGAAATTTAGGGGAGAGAAAACAACTATCACTGACTTTGCTCTGGGATTTAAACTTAATGTTCTGACTTCTTTGCTCAGAAGTCTCAGAATAAATAATCAAGGCTTTAATTAAATTAATTCAACTGTTCTTTCATGTTTTTCAAAAGGTTTAGCCATGAAACAACACAACCACCTTGCCTGTGTTAGAATCGTATTACTGGGCTTCTGTAGCACCAGCCTGTGAGATTACTGAGGAACCCGAACAGCTTTAACCCTTCAGCCTTTATTGTAACAACATTTCTCCACTGTGCTGGATCACTCTGTCGTTTCCTTTTGGTTTGGAGGTTCATGAGCGGCGCACGCTCCAGACCTGCGTCAAAGTCCCGCCTCCTAGCTTGATTGACAGCTGCTTTTCTTGCCTCACAATCAGTTTATACAAGATTCAAAGAAGAAATGGGAGACAGTCAAAAATGCGAGTGGTTCCTCAATTAGCAGGACCTGTGAAAAATAATGTAAGTACAGGACTGTCCCACAGAAAGCAGGAACCAATTGGTCACCCTAAAGCTTGGTTTATGCTTGACGCATTCACTTTCCACGCGGTGATGCGGCTCGCGGCTGGAACGCGCTTCACAACTCGTAGCGTTTATGGTTCGTGCGGCTCGTCTCTGCGGTGAGCCAATATTCTCCCAAACTGAAGGGGGCAGCATGGAGCTCTACAGCATGCATCCAACACTACACCATAGTAGAAGTAGAAATCACTGTTTACAACACGGCATTTCAGCATTTTTAACAGCGTTCTCGTCTTTTCCGACAGTGCGAGCTATTTCTCTCCAAGAATTATTAACAACATGTTGATCACGGTGATCTCTGAGAGCTGAATCATACAAATGTCTGTATTTACCAACCTCTGCCGTGCCGGTCCACCATGTTTTTCCGCATCCGACCGTCCGCGTGGTTAGAAATTTTCCAAGGTGCGCGTTGCGGAAATCTTGGGCCGTGCGGAGACGCGGTGGAGGGGAGTGGTTGTTAAAATGACGCAAAATGACGCAACTTTTCCGCGCGGAGCTGTGCAGACCTCGCGGACGCGTCAAGCATAAACTAACCTTAACGTAGCCACTCAGGAAGCCTCAGAGCCGAGTCTGGAAGGGTGAGCAGGATCAAACCATTTTTGAGACAGGGGAACTTTGCTGTATTTTTGTTTTTAAAACACAATATTTTGACCTTTGGTTTTTATATATTACTAATGTGTTAAAAATCACCACAAATAGTAAAAATAAATAGAAAATTCAATGAATGTCAAACTTTAGGGGTGCTAGGGATGAGTTTAGGGGTGCTTCGGCACCCCCAAAACAGGCTAGAAACACCCATGTGGTACCATCGGTCTTCCCTACCGGACCGAGTGCCCTGAGGCTGTTCAACATCCTCCTTTGACCTCCGGATCCACGACGAGGGTCGCCTGACGGTGAGGTCACAGATTGCGTCTGAATGCTCTTTTATTAAGAACAACTTAGCTTATTCGCAACCAAATTCTTTTTCACCAAGAACGTGTCCTCTCTCCAAGATACACGTTCTGATACATGCATTCACCCGCAAACAAAACACACTTCACCTTAGATTCATCCAAACACAGGGTTGCTTTTTAATACCAAAGCTTTTATAAATTGCCTTTTAAGTTGTCTTGTTTTAATTTGTTTAGTAATAAATTTCTTACCCTTTTGAAACTTGACTCTTTCTTGAAATAAACACGGAGTGGGTGTATGTTGATCACTGAACAAGCAAAGATCTTTAGATCTTCTGAATTAACAAATAACTTTTGCTATTAAATTAAATCTTTAAAAATAAATATTATAATCTTTTGATTAACATAGACCAAGCAAGTTGGTGTATGAATTTATATCTATTATATATATATATATATATATATATATATATATATATATATATATATATATATATATATGTGTGTGTGTGTGTGTGTGTGTGTGTGTGTATACAGTATATATATATATATATATATATATATATATATATATATATATATATATATATATATATATATATATATATATATATATATTCATGTAAATTTAATTTGTTAATTGGTTTGATCTTCTTAGGAATTAAAACATAAGCTGATAGCAACTGCCTTTAATTCCTAGATATGTAGTTCGTTAACACTACACATGGAAAAGACTATCTAGTGGTTGAGAATGAATGAGTGAACAAAGACTAGTCTGGCTTGTACTAAATTATGTTCTTGTCCAATGGTCCCAAGTATTTACCCACCCTCTGGCTTTAATTACTGTGTGAGAGTAGTGAGTCAAATCCTATCCGTTCAATCACTTGCTGTTGATGTGTTTGGAGCTTTTATTTTGAAGCCAGCTACTTTAACGCCTCACACCAGCTGCTCTGGAGTGGCACCAGCCTTGTGCTGTTGGGGTGTGTGTGTGTGTTTGACCTCTGTCTCCTGTACAAGGCCACGTCCATCTGTCAGACAATATAGTACTGTATTCAGTTGGCTCGTGTTATTATTAGTCTGCATGACAGCTGCTAACTGTTTCCTGTGGACCCAGTGACTCGTACTGGTGAGTCATAGTTTCACTACAAGGGACCACATTCACCTATACAAATGGCTGCTGCTTCCAAAGCCTTTGTCATTCAGCAAGTGTGTCTGCTAGTCAGTGTGTGTGTGTGTGTGTGTGTGTGTGTGTGTGTGTGTGTGTGTGTGTGTGTGTGTGTGTGTGTGTGTGTGTGTGTGTGTGTGTGTGTGTGTGTGTGTGTGTGTGTGTGTGTGTGTGTGTGTGTGTGTGTGTGTGTGTGTGTGTGTGTGTGGTTAAAGAGTCTCTGAAACCCAAATGGATTCCTGCAGAGTGAAGGACAGCCGTAGCCCATGGCCAGTTCAAGCTTATCCTCTGCTCATCTCATCTCAGCTCAGAGCCAGCCGCAGCTCCAGCTAGACCGCCGGCAATCTGGCTGCCCCACACACACACATACACACACACACACACACACACACACACACACACACACACACACACACACACACACTGAATTGTGCAGGTTAAGCTCCATCCTGTTTTATGGATACTCTATTCAAATTTCTACATAAATGTAAGGTGCATGCATCTTTATTTACAGTGTGAAATCCACCTTAGTGCTGCAAGTTGTCAAAAAGTGTTTGCTTAGGTGTGAAATATGCAGGTGTGAAACGCGATACAGTATGGCAGAAGCAGGGATTTGCAGCAGTGCCAGAAATAGACTGGTTATCATGGCTGCTGCCACCATTAAAGTGCAGCGGCTCAGTTATTGCTTAATTTATTGAGCTGAATATGTGTGCAAATATGATTACGGGTGAACAGAGGGTGATTTTTGATTGTGAAACAGAAAAAAATTATCAAACTGTGCATGCTTAATCTCATCATTTGGCTTTAGAAATTATTATTCTAAACTATAAATGATTTAAAGACGTTGTTTTGCTAGTATCCTCTGATGGGGACCAGCGTCTGTTCTATATGTTCTCTTCTATAATGTAAGTAGACCAAGAGTGATCACTCCTGATGGCCCTCTCCACTTTTACTCTCCTCTTGGCTCACAGTATATTTGTAATTGCTGGCCAGCTGTACACTGCTGTGTATTTACACTGCAGGGTAGTTAAGAGAACAAGGCCACACACTGGCACTACACACTGTAATCCCACTGTGGTATCAGAACTCAGCATGTACATGTAAGTGTGCCTGCATGTGTTTGCGTGTGCTTGTTTGTGACCATGCACACCAGTATGTCTGTGTGTGCTAATTTGCCCATGTGGGTTTCTGCGTTTGAGTGTGGACTTGTTTGTCTGGCCTCGCCTGCTGTTTGCATCTCCGTGTGCTTTAATTAGTATGCAATTTTGCATCAAGGCCTTTGTGATTTGGCACTGGCACTGCATGCTGGCGAGGCATAACAGATCTGAAGTCTTTCTGTGCTAGTCATTCAGACTTAATGGCGTTAGTTACACAACCCAACTCAAGTCCCTACTGCATAAATGACTGGCATTTAGAAATACGAGCAAGTCCAAGGGCTGTGAATCATGTTGCACAGTTTCATGTCTGAAATGACTGACACTGACATTAACCCAGATGGAGGCTTCTCCTGACTGGACAGTGTCTGAAACTTAAGCAGTGCTAGCTCAGTTTCAGGGAGAGAAACCAGCACCGTTCTGTGGGTTTCAGCACTAACAGTAATGGGGAGAGGGGCTGACTCAGTGTCCTTGTCTGCTGCTGAGCCTGTCTTGAAGGGGGAGGTGCTGCTGTGTATTGAAAGGATCAGTTTATGCAGTACTTCCGCCTCATTACAGAGCAGCTAGCCATCTCTGTTTAGGTTTGACATTATGCCCACTGCCAGCCCTGTGTGTGTTTTCTGTCCTACCTGCTGACATTTAAAGGAGATCTCAGTCAAGGCCCTCTGGTCCTTCAGCACAGCGGACAGCTCTAGGCCTAACAGTTTCAGATGAAGCTCCAACTTCCAGAGCTTTACTTTCTCAGAGTTTAGTCATTTCAGCACCATGGACAGCAGCTCTTTCAGTCACTAGCGTGATACTCATTGCAGAAGAAAACTGGTTGTTCTTTAGCCTTCACTTCCACGTCACTCTGCTTGTATTCAGTTGTTTGTTCCCCTGTTTCAACTTGCACCGTCAAGGATGTTCAGAAACATTTGTATTTTTTTTACTTTATGTGTGTGAGCCTGAATGCAGAAGCACTTAAAACACACGCAGCTATACAGCAAGCTGAAGAGACGACGAGTGTCTCTCTCAGTACCTCTTCCATGGCTCTCGGTCTGGCTCAGCGATTAACCCCGAGTACCTTGTTGTCCCTGCTGACCCTTTTCTCTCAGAGCCACCGCAGCACATTGACATTCCACTCCTAGTTGTGAGTATGCAAATTGTGTACAAAGTGTAAAGTTTGCAACGGCATTAATTTGCTCTTGCTTTTTTATTCCTACTTCTTTTGTTCCACTATAATTTTGTCTCACGCCTAAGCTGAATCCAAATGTTGGGCTCTGTAAACTTGTTGAGGTGGAAAAGACAAAGAATGCTGGGAATGTGGGGATGAGTATCATAAGCAGTTGACTGGCTGTGTGTAGGAGTTTGTTAACATTTGAAACTCTCACAGTTTGTTTCACAAGTGGTGCAATATCTCACTGGAGAAGCTGGTTTGGCTGCAAATCCTCCATGCCAATATGTGGTCTGTGATGTTCCAATGTGGAGACTGAATGGCCAGGCTGTGCATCAACAGTAGGAAAATATTACTACTCAGGGAAGACAAGCCAGCAGAGCCAATTAGTGTGTAAGATGGCAAAATCAACCACTCTGAATCCACCTGCTCAGGCCCAGTACTAGATATGGTAAATGGCTGTATTTGATATGGCGCCTTTTAAAGCCCTGGAACCCCCGGAGGCGCTTTACAACACAATCGGTCTTTCAGCCATTCACACAAACATTCACACCCTGGTGGTGAGGAGCAGTATTGTAGCCACAGCTGTCCTGGGGCGAACTGACAGAGTCTAGTCTGCCGTACACAGGTGCTACCGGTCCCTCTGACCACCACCAGCAGGCAAGGCTGCTCAAGTGTCTTGCCCAAGGACACAATGACAGCAACAGACTGAGCAGAGCTCGAACCTGCGGCCTTCCATTTACAGGGTGAGCACTTAACTCCTGTGCCACCGTTGCCCTTGATATAATATTTACAATTAGGTTGAATAATAAAATGCCTCCTAACGGCGTCAAGGTTTACTGAATAATCAATATCTTTCCTTTCTTCTTTCTTTCCTTTGCAGCCCTGGGCCGGTCAATGATGCCCTTCGGCTTGATGCGTCGGGAGCTGGCATGTGAGGGCTACCCTATCGAGCTGCGCTGCCCTGGAAGCGATGTCATCATGATTGAGACGGCCAACTATGGCCGCACCGATGACAAGATCTGTGATGCAGACCCATTTCAGATGGAAAACGTGCAGTGCTACCTGCCCGACGCCTTCAAGATAATGTCACAGAGGTAACTATTGATCTGTTTAGATCCTGTGCATGTGTTTGTGCAGAGTCAGAGCATGTTATTGGCAGGAGAAACAAGATACCATTTCACAGCATAATCCCTCCAGAATTCCCCACTTTTCCATTCTGTGGCGTATTGTTTCGGCACCTTTAGTTCTGAAGTAAATCCAACCCCTCAAGCAAGCAATTGTAAATGAGCTTTTCTTAAATCGTTAATGAACTGATTTTTGTCACGCATAACATCTGCATTTTGGCACAAGCATTTATTTTAGTGGAAGTCGAGGCACGTAGCTAATTGTGTGTGCACGTCTGTGTAGGCGTGCAGGATGCATATTCTTAGGGATTGTTGCAGGAGTGTTTGCAGGGCTTCCTACTGTTGCTCTCCTTGTTTGAGCTCAGCATCTTCCTCCTCTGAGCTCAGATCAATGGGAGCCCTCTCCCAGCTATCCATCACACGTGTAATGGAGGCACAGGGTACTAGCCTGAGAAGAGAGCAAGTAAGCAAGGGAGGGAAGCAGCAGGGGGTGGAGGGTAGTATTGAGAGGCTAGAGGAAGGAGAAAGACTTCCCGAGATGATGGGATGATAGAGTGAGAGCAGGAGAGATTTGAGATACGAAGGGAGGAAAAGCCTGCACAAGGGAGACGAGCTCAAAGCTGGATCAGAAAATGTGTTGAGAATGGCTGAACGGATGCAGGTCTCTTTTCCTCCGAGTACGTGCTGTTTAGGGTGTGGAAACTTGGGATGGAACACAGAGAGCAGCAGCAATATGCATGTGAATGTTTCCCAGAGTGTGTAGTGTAGAGTATTTGCCTTTAAACCCCTCCTCACCCCCTACGCCCTTCCCTGTTCTCTCACCTCTAATTGCTCCCACTCACAATCCCCCAGGAGGGGAGGCTCTTACGTCACTCACTCGCTCCCTGCCTCCTCCCTCCCTCCCTCCCTCTTTGCTGCTCTTGATCCTTCTCCTCCTCCCCTGTTCTCCCCCCCCCGCCTGTTTGCCTCCTCCCCTCGGGTGCAGCTGTCACATGATCTAGTGTAGTGTGAAATTACTCCCTTCACCACCATTCCCTCTGTCTTTCAGAGCCTGAAGATGTTTCTTTTATAACCACTCCTTTTTTGTCTTTCTTACAATGGCACTCATCACTTTTTATCACTTACCCCCACCCCCTATCTCTTTTGTCTCCCCACCTCCCCCTCGTCCGTCTCATCTCTCAGGTGCAACAATCGCACTCAGTGTGTGGTGGTTGCCGGGTCGGACGTGTTTCCGGACCCCTGCCCGGGGACCTACAAGTATCTGGAGATCCAGTATGAGTGTGTCCCCTACAGTGAGTACTGAGACCCCGTCACCTTCTTCGACCTCCCCGGCCCTCTCACCCCATTCATCTCCCCTCCCACCCCTGCCTCTATCTTAACCTAAACCTTCCACCCTCCCCTCTTCAACTCCCTAACCCTCCAGAACGTGCATTGCACTCACACATGCACACTTACTCATGATTTGCTCAGAACAACAAGGATGAAACCAGACGAACCCATCCTCGCCCGCTCTCTCTGCTCCTGTCCTTCTCTTCTTACTCTCGGCTACATTGCACAGACACAAACACAATTACAGAGCACTAAACCTTTTCTCTCCATCAACAGAGTGGTGCACCAGTAGCTGAGGGGGATTTTCACATGGGGGGAGATGGTCCACAAACACAAGGTCTGATAAGCACTTCACACACACCTACTGCAAACATGGGGTCAGCCTTTATTGGCAATCACAGCAGTGTAACACACACTGCCCCAGACACACGCACTGATTAACCCGAGGGCCTTCTGCTGCCTTTATCTGCTGCCAAACACCTTTGCTGTCCCTCTGATTTTCAATAAAAATTAAAATGGGGCGCAGTGAGACTTTGAAGCAGGGGTTGCTGTGTGTTTGCTACACCTCACAGGAGGAATGTTAACACAAACAGCAAAGAGCTTATTTTGGAGCTCCAAACCTGCAGCGCCACACATTTTCATGTCCCCATGGTAACGGCTGGCTTCACTGCTCCAATGTCTGTGGCAGGTTTGATGTGCGTACGTGTTTGTTATGTGTGCACTTCACACTTTCAAACCCACTTTGATTTGTTCCTGTTGTGCCTGACTCTTCCTGTTGGAGCACACGGATGCAGTAAGGGCGTGCGCACACAGCCCAAGGAGCAGACACAGCTGGCGTTATACGGCGTGGTGTTGATCCTCGTTCATGTGAAAATCTCCGCTCAGTCTCCCCTCCTCCCTCTCATGTATTTTTATGCCCAGCATTGATCCCTTCGCTGTGTGCAGGCCTGCCTGGCCGGGGGGTGGGGGAGCAGCGGCGCTCCCTACTGCTGGGTAGACGTAGCAGGGGTGGGTGGGGGTGTACGTGGCTCGCTCGGGGTTTCATTATGACATTATGGGATGATTGTCTCTACTCTTTTCTCAGGTGCAGATGTGGTGAGCCACAGGACAGACCAAACCAAGCAGCTAACTTCCTTTCTGCTTTCCATCATCATCTTCATCTCTTCTGTTAGCGGTCTTTCTGACTAATATCTATTCCACAGTCAGCATGACTTATCTTCATATCACACCTTATTTTTCTGGGTTTCTGCTTTTTTTTCTTCATATTTTCCGTGTCCACTCTAACTTCATAAATCGTTATCCGTCATTTTCTTACACTCATCTGTCCTCCCATTCTGTGCCTGTCAATCAGAGACAGTATCCCATCATTCCAATATCAGTCATTCCTCGTGACTTTATTTCTTCTGCTGTCTCTGTTGGTTTCTTCTTTACAGGTGGAGCAAATCTGCACAAGAAACCATTTAAGGGTTTTCAGTCAGTCTCTGCCCTCATTCTGCTCAGTGCTTTGCTGCA